>NW_028173939.1:0-1000 GCF_963971535.1 Notolepis coatsorum | reverse complement strand
TGCTCTGTTCTGTTCTGCTCTGTTCTGTTCCTGTTCTGTTCTGTCTGTTCTGTTCTGTCTGTTCTGTTCTGTTCTGTTCTGTTCTGTCTGTTCTGTTCTGTTCTGTTCTGTTCTACTCTGTTCTGTTCTGTTCTGTTCTGCTCTGTTCTGTTCTGTTCTGCTCTGTTCTGTTCTGTTCTGTTCTGTTCTGTTCTGTTCTGCTCTGTTCTGTTCTGTTCTGCTCTGTTCTGTTCTGTTCTGTCTGTTCTGCTCTGTTCTGTTCTGTTCTGTTCTGTTCTGCTCTGCTCTGCTCTGTTCTGTTCTGTTCTGCTCTGCTCTGCTCTGTTCTGTTCTGTCTGTTCTGTCTGTTCTGTTCTGTTCTGCTCTGTTCTGTTCTGACTGTTCTGCTCTGTTCTGTTCTGTTCTGTTCTGCTCTGTTCTGCTCTGTTCTGTTCTGTTCTACTCTGTTCTGTTCTGTTCTGTTCTGTTCTGTTCTGTTCTGTTCTGTCTGTTCTGTTCTGTTCTATTCTGCTCTACTCTGTTCTGTTCTGTTCTGTTCTGTTCTGTTCTGTTCTGTTCTGCTCTGTTCTGTTCTGCTCTGTTCTGCTCTGTTCTGTTCTGTTCTGTTCTGTTCTGTTCTGTTCTGTCTGTTCTGTTCTGTTCTGTTCTACTCTGTTCTGCTCTGTTCTGTTCTGTTCTGCTCTGTCTGTTCTGCTCTGTTCTGTTCTGTTCTGTTCTGTCTGTTCTGTTCTGTTCTGTTCTGTTCTGCTCTGCTCTGCTCTGTTCTGCTCTGCTCTGTTCTGTTCTGCTCTGTTCTGCTCTGTTCTGTTCTGTTCTGTTCTGTTCTGCTCTGCTCTGTTCTGTTCTGTTCTGTTCTGTTCTGTTCTGTTCTGTTCTGTTCTGTTCTGTTCTGTTCTGTTCTGTTCTGTTCTGTTCTGTATGAGCCCCCATTGATGCCCTTTCAATATTCCGTATAAGAAGCTTAAAATCTCCAATGGGAATTAGGTTGGGGAGCCTCAGT
>NW_028173940.1:0-7500 GCF_963971535.1 Notolepis coatsorum | reverse complement strand
CAGCAAGTAAGCAAGGCATCACTCCGTTCATAGCTCAGTTCCATTCCGTACCCATTCTGCAATCTGTTAATAAAGTTTTCAACCAGACAAATGTATAGAAAGGCTTTGTTTTATTATAAGATTTGTTGCAGTAAAATCATTATGACTCATTTGGTCATGCTGTGGAGCGCTGGTCGGCGGGCCGGGCAGATAAGGTATTAGCTACGTTAAGTTTGTTGTGCTCTCAAGTCGCAAGCAGATCAATGGCGGCATGCCCGAAAGTAGAAAATGAATAAACGCTTGCCGATTGGTGGTAAGAACAGCAGGAGGTGGGTGCTAGCGGTGTGGCGTAATTGGCCGAATCGACTGTCAATCAAAATGGTTCTATTGCATTGGCTGAGAGCTCTGGTTGAGAGAATAGTATTCATCTGCAGGCCGCCATACGATACTGGGAGAGGGATAGTGCTACATGGCATGGTGGAATTAATACCATAAACATATTTCTTGATGTTTCCTTTTTTTTAAGTAAGTAAAGAGGCCTACAAATACAAACATACACATACAAATATACTGTAGTTTCATTAAAAAATACAAGAAAATACAAAAAAAAAGATTAAAAAGAATTACAAATACTTATTTTTTAAAGTATCGGTATCGGTATCGGCCGATTGTGTTAGTTGAACAATCGGTATCGGTATCGGTGGCCAATTTTCATATCGGTGCATCCCTAGTGTGTGTGTGTGTGTGTCGTTCCACATTAGTATTCATGCTAGTGTGCATTTCAACACCAATACCACAATTACCAGCTCCATGGTGACCAGCGCGGTGCCAGGGGACCAGCGGTCTACCCAGGGGTCCCCGGACCTTATGTTTAGACCCTAATGAAGAGACGTGACTGTGGCCATTGTGAGGCGTGTGAGAACGTGTTTACTTCGGACTGAGCGAGGGATCTAATTCCAAGAGGACGTGCGGATATAGAGGGAGAGAGAGAGAGATGGAGAGAGAGGGAGAAAGAGAGAGATACTGAGAAGGGAGAACGAGAGAGAGAGAGAGAGAGGATAGAGAGAGAGAAAGAGAAGAGATAAATAGAGAGATAGAGAGAGAGACTGAGAAGGGATAAAGAGAGAGAGATATATGGGAGAAAGAGAGAGAGAGACTGAGAGAGGGAGGGAGTTCTAGCAGCAGTGTGTAAAGAGGTCATTGTGGCGTAATTCAGCATGATGACCTGAGATAGACTTAACACTGCAGAGTTTGACCCCTGCTGTCGGTGTGTGTGTGTGTGTCCGGTGTGTGTGCACAATGTTCTCCGCCGCATCATTCCTATCGATGCCAATTTACATGCGCTCGCATTGGCCGCCCACTCCGCGCCAACGCGGTGCAAGGAGGACACGGGCCCCCGTACACACATGTCGCTAACGGGCACGCGGCTTCAGATACACGCATGCGGTGCCATCGCCTGTGATGATGAGCATCGAGATGGATTTGGAATTGGAAAGCAGGGGCCTCCGCCGGTAGCCACGGCGGGCGATCAAAGGCGGACGAGGATAAAGAAATAAATGAAGCGATACGTACGGTACACCGTTGTTCTGACAAAAGAAAGACATGCGTCTCTCCTCCACCTGCTATTTCCTTTACATAGTGGGACGTCAGCCCGGAGCAGAACTTATCTGAATTGTGAACGTAAAAAAAACGAAGCTTTTCTCTCCGAGTGACTTTTGTCACCCAACAGTCCGAGCCAGCCGTTCAAAACCTAATGTGTAGTTTATTAAAATAACTAGATGTGAGACATGCATAGAATACAACAGTCTTCATTTGTGCCTTTTTGGGGTGAATTATGTGGTTTCCGTACAGGGGAGTCAGCCTGGCCCCCTGCCTCTTTGATATCACCCTGCGCTCTGCTACTCCTACTCTGTCCATTCTACCCTTTGTTTCCCTTTCTCTATTCCTCATCCCTCTCTCTCTCTCTCTCTGTCAGTCTCTCTCCCTCTCTCCTCTGTCTCCCATGTATCACTTTTCTCTCTCCCTCTCTTTCTGTCTCTCTCTC
Source organism: Notolepis coatsorum (assembly GCF_963971535.1). Taxonomy (NCBI): domain Eukaryota; kingdom Metazoa; phylum Chordata; class Actinopteri; order Aulopiformes; family Paralepididae; genus Notolepis; species Notolepis coatsorum. The sequence continues at coordinate 5,477 of NW_028173940.1, read as the reverse complement.
TATCTCTGGGTGACCGCCCCCATCCATCCACCCACACACACACACACACACACACACACACACACACACACACACACACACACACACACACACACACACACACACACACACACACACACACACACACTGTTGGTGTCAGTGGTGTGCAGACAGTTTTCTATTATTCTTTTATATTTTTTGCACAAACCAGAAAAGAAATGCAACAATAGTCTACACTATTAGGAATGAACTGCATTATAGAGGTGTGCTATTTTGATAGATATAATCACGTAACGTCCGCACCCACCCCCCTCCCCATGTCGTACTGAGTGAGTTGGACCTTCCCAGGCAGTGGCCTGTCTAGCTCACAGTTACAAACATGACCTTAGCTCACAGTCACAAACAGGACCTTCCCAGGCAGTTACCTGCCTAGCTCACAGTCACAAACAGGACCTTAGCTCACAGTCACAAACAGGACCTTCCCAGGCAGTTACCTGCCTAGCTCACAGTCACAAACATGACCTTAGCTCACAAACAGGACCTTAGCTCACAGTCACAAACAGGACCTTCCCAGGCAGTTACCTGCCTAGCTCACAGTCACAAACAGGACCTTAGCTCACAGTCACAAACAGGACCTTCCCAGGCAGTTACCTGCCTAGCTCACAGTCACAAACATGACCTTAGCTCACAAACAGGACCTTCCCAGGCAGTGCCTGCAGGGAGCGAAATTAACTTTTTGACTCACCGGCCAGTGGCGGGTAGATGGGAAGAATCTACCCGCCAAGCATATTTCTTACCTGCCAAATATTTTTTGATCAAAAAAAATATATATATATATTTTATATAAACATTTTTTTTTAAATAAAATATATATTATATAATCATACTTGTAGTTGTATTATCTGCGAGACATCGCCACCACGCAATAAGTCAAAATGCTCGCTATCTGCAAACAGCTCCACTGTCTGTGTGTACTCTAGTAGCCTCCAGCTCCAAAAAGGATTCTCCCGTGCTGCAGCGGGACCTATACTAATACTCTACATTCAGCATGCAAGGATTCTCCGGCGCTGCAGCTGGGCCCTATTGGTATAATGTTCGGGTTCTTTGGTCAAATCACATTCAACATGCCCTCAGCTACAATACGCATTGAATCAATGTTATAAGACATTGATATCAGGAGCTATCTGTAGCTACTGCTAGCCCGCTAGGTAACGTTAAGACAATTTAGTTTACTGGGACATATACTGTAGATCTAACGTGAGCTAGCTAACGTGAGCTAGCTAACGAGGGAACGGAGGTATTATGCACTCGAGTCGACTATTGCTGGAGCATTTGTTGATATCAGTAGCTAGCCAGCTAGATACTGTTAGACAATGCCTCGTCATGTATTAAACTAAAAGTGAAATAGTTGACTGGGTCATTGTTTAAACAGTAACGGTAGCTCATGGAGGTCCGGTCTAGACTAGAGCAGACTGCCTCTGTGTTGATAGGAGCAGAAGCCAATAGTATCGCGCTGCAGGGCTGGGCGGATATGACTCGTTGCCACGGTTTCTTTCAAAATAAGAGTATCATACGAACTGAATGCTGCTAACTGCCGGAGCCATCGATATTATGACTCTAGCTGCGCTTGGAGCGGAAATGAGACCTGCACATATTTTCAAAATAAGAGTATCGTTATGAACTACACGTCTACACGCCACACGGCGGGCAGACACCCCAGTGGCAAGCGCCAAAGGTAAAAACTGAGCGCCCCTGGCGGGCGGGGGGGGGGGGGGGGGCACTCTCCCTTTCTCTGTGTGTGTGTTTGGAAAGACGATGAAGTCAGTCAGGAGTATATTATAGTAAACTGAGGATTACTGAGGATGGACAGATAAAAGTTTGAAGACAGACTACAATATGATGCAGGGTGGTGAGTTGAAACAGTGTGTGTGTGTCCCTCCCGACCCCACTTCTATGTTTCAATAATTATTTGCATTTAAAACTATTAACGCTGACTCATTCCTTCAGTCCACTCAAAATTATGCTAATATTCCTTATGTTGTTTATGATATGAATTGAAAATAGCATATGAGAGTATTATATAGTAATAATAACACATGGCGATATACTAAAAAGCTATTTATAATTTTTGGCTGGTAAAAAATCTGCCTGGTTGGTAGTTTTTCAAATCTACCAGCCAAATGGCTGGTAAGTCAAAAAGTAAATTTTGTTCCCTGGTTGCCTGTCTAGCTCACAGTCACTAACAGGACCTTCCCAGACAGTTACCTGCCTAGATCACAGTCACAAACGGGACGCCCACAGAGTGACAAAGAATGAGAGAGAAATAAGGGGAGAAAGAAAGAGAAAGGGAGAGACAGAGATAGAGAAAGAGAGGTAGGGGAGGGCGAGCGTGAGAGGGACACACACACACACACACACACACACACACACACACACACACACACACACACACACACACACACACACACACACACACACACACACACACACACGCACACACACACAGTTACCTGCCTAGATCACAGTCACAAACGGGACGCCCACTCCACATAATTTGCCTCCTCATGCCGCCCTCAGCAAGATGCCCCTCTCTCTCTGTCTCTGTTTATCTATCTCTATGTCTCTATCTGTCTCTCTCACTCTTTCCATCTCTCTCACTATCTGTCTCTCTATCTGTCTCTCACTCTATTTCTCACTATATCTATATCTGTCTGTCTCTCTTTCTCTCTCTCTCTCTCTGTCTCTCTATATATATCTCTATCTGTCTATCTCACTCTCCATCTCTCTCTCTCTCTCTCTCTCTTCTCTCTCTCTCTCTCTCTCTTTCTCTCTCCCACTGTCTTTCTCTCTCTGTATCTGCTCTCCCCCCTCTTCTCTTCCATCCTCTCCCCTATCTCTCCTGTCAGCAGTATATATATATATAATATAATTCCCGTTTCTTCCCTAAGGCCTGCCTCCCTCATGTTTCCCGGTCCCTAAGGGGATGTCCTGGGCACACACAGCCTCAGATAGGGAGCCTCGAGCGGGGCTTTTTGCTGCTGAGGGAGCCCTCAAAGGGACTTGTAAGCTCAGAGACTAGTGTGCATTTCAAGAGAGACCTTAGTCATACGAGAGTCGGGCTGGGGGGAGGGATAGTGTGTGTGTGACAGAGATAGAGAGAGTGTGTGTGTGTGAGAGAGAGAGAGAGAGAGAGAGAGAGAGAGAGAGAGAGAGAGAGAGAGAGAGAGAGAGAGAGAGAGGAGAGAGAGAGAGAGAGAGAGAGAGAGAGAGCGAGATATATATATATATATATATATAGAGAGAGAGAGAGAGATAGAGAGAGAGAGAGAGAGAGAGAGAGAGAGAGAGAGAGAGAGAGAGAGAGAGAGAGAGAGAGAGAGAGAGAGAGAGAGAGAAGAGAGAGATAGAGAGAGAGAGAGAGAGAGGAGAGAGAGGAGAGAGAGAGAGAGAGAGAGAGAGAGAGAGAGAGAGAGATAGAGAGATAGACATAGTGTGGTGATGGGTGGAAAGATGGACAGAGTCAAATGGAGGGAGAGATGGACACAGATACATACGTCCCCTAGTATCATCCCACAACCGTAGCATTATGTGTCTCCCAGTCCTATAGCTGCTAGTTTCTCAAATTAGTTTGTCAAGTAAACTTTTTGTCAGCCTTTTTCTTTGTCAACTTAACTAAATAGAGTTTACATCACTCCTAGTTAGTTGATTCAACAAAAGAAACTATGAAATACGTTAAGTAACTGAATAGTAGTTGAATCAACTAAATAGTGAATAAACTAGTTGATTAAACTAAATGAAAACGGCTAAAATAAAATACACTAGTTGAGCGCTTATGGTAAAGGATAATCTTATTTTTTTGTACTTTACAATTTGTTCCTCACATTTGATCCATTACACATTCACACACTGAGGGCGGAGACTTGGACACGCTGCCCCGGAGGAGCGGGAATCGAACCAAGAACCTCTGTATTAGCAGGTGACTGCTCTACCTCCGGAGCCACTGTCGCCCCATAGCTTATGGTTATGGTCTGTATTCTGTAGACCCCCCCACCCCCCTCCACGCCTGTGTTTTGTACAGGGATAAGACCATGTCTGGTCTTAATACACCATGCCTGATGATTGGCCTCCTCCCGTGATGGCAGCATGGTACGAGACATGCTATTGGCCTCCTCCCGTGATGGCAGCATGGTACGAGACATGCTATTGGCCTCCTCCGTGATGGCAGCATGGTACGAGACATGCTATTGGCCTCCTCCCGTGATGGCAGCATGGTACGAGACATGCTATTGGCCTCCTCCCGTGATGGCAGCATGGTACGAGACATGCTATTGGCCTCCTCCCGTGATGGCAGCATGGTATGAGACATGCTATTGGCCTCCTCCCGTGATGGCAGCATGGTACGAGACATGCTATTGGCCTCCTCCCGTGATGGCAGCATGGTACGAGACATGCTATTGGCCTCCTCCCGTGATGGCAGCATGGTACGAGACATGCTATTGGCCTCCTCCCGTGATGGCAGCATGGTAGAGACATGCTATTGGCCTCCTCCCGTGATGGCAGCATGGTACGAGACATGCTATTGGCCTCCTCCCGTGATGGCAGCATGGTACGAGACATGCTATTGGCCTCCTCCCGTGATGGCAGCATGGTACGAGACATGCTATTGGCCTCCTCCCGTGATGGCAGCATGGTACGAGACATGCTATTGGCCTCCTCCCGTGATGGCAGCATGGTATGAGACATGCTATTGGATACACATTCATACATAGGCTACACAGGCAAACAGACACATGCACTGTACGCACGAATAGACACACACACACACACGCATGCATACACACACACGCGCGCGCGCACACACACACACACAGACACACACATTCACACACTCACACACACACACACACACACACACACACACACACACACACACACACACACACACACACACACACACACACTCACACAAACAAGGCACTGACATAAAACTGTTTAAATCATTAGGAACGGTCAAACACAGAGGTACACATTCCTGGTACAAATGTAAAAATTTACTTAGCAAATAAAGAGAGATAATTATATTCCATGACCTGTTTTACTGCGGTTTAACCGAACCGGTTCAGCGACATTGCAAGTGGTGGTTCTTGTCCCTGAGCCGCTTACCGTCTTGCGTTTGTGCTGATCTCCCGAGCGACTCGTACAGCCTGTGATCTTCTTCTCCATGTTACCACACAGAGGTGTATAAGCTTTCACCGCTGACGGACAGGTAGACAATGGGCGGGCTTTGATTGGAGGGCCCGTTCTCACAGCGTAATGATAGGCCGCCTTTTACTGTCATAGAACAATAGGATACCTTCAAACAAGGCTATTCAGAGGAGAAATGTACCTCGTAATCCTTAATCTCTCATCTCTCCCTCTCCTTTTCTCTCTCTCTCTCTCTCTCTCTCTCTCTCTCTCTATGTCCCTCTCTCATCCCTCTCTATGTCCCTCTCTCCCCG
>NW_028173941.1:0-7500 GCF_963971535.1 Notolepis coatsorum | reverse complement strand
AGTCAAGGAGGGTGGACGACGTCGTAATCGGCGTATCCTTTTTTTTGTGTGCAAGTTATTGGGAAAAAATTAAATCAGTCAAATGACTGCAGGCCCAGCTGTTGTGGTGTTTAAGCTCCACGCTCGCCGTCTTTAGTGAGCTGACGACGTGACAACGAGAGTGACGAGAGTAAGTGGACCGGATGAGACAGGAGAGAGCGGGGCACTCCAGTGAGAAGGAGGCGGGGGGGGGCTGCTCGTTAGGGGCAGCTGTGTGTGTGTGTTCGTGTTCCCGATGACTTGTTGTAAGTCGCCTTGGATAAAAGCGTCAGCTAAATGACTACATGTAAATGTAAATGTGTGTGTCAGGGTTCGCACAAGGTCCTTGAAGTGCTTAAAGTGCTTGATTTTTTTTACCAAAAAAAGTCAAGGCCTGGAATTCCTTGAAAACAGCAAAAAAAAATTAACAAGGTGCTTAAAAAGTCATTGGAATTCAAATCAACCATTCACATTGAACGTTTTGATAAAAATTTTCAGAATCAAGACATTTTATTTTTTTATTTAAAGTGTAACTAATTGTCGGAAATTGGCATATTGGATCAGATAAATTTTTCTATAAAAACAGCATTTTTTATTTATAATTCTTTTTATTTTTTGCGAGGCCCCCCTTCCCGCGAGGCCCTTTTTCATCACAGACCTAAAATCTAGTTTTGCTTATATGCTTATATATTTCACATTAGACACGTTTGTAGAATGTTCCTGGCTCTGCGGCTCTGCAGCAGACATACTCACTATTGGAGCTCTGGGGCTCTGCAGCAGACATACTATTGGTTTCAACGAAGGGAGGGGTTACATCATGTGTAGTACGCCGGCGTGCGTCAGCTGCGTTTGACTATTTCGCGCGTGCAGCTTTGGAGGTTATGCTTAGTTATGCCAGCCAAGACGAAGAGGACGGTCATTTGGCAGATGGACTGAAGATGAAAGTTGTTGCATGTTAGACAGTTCAGTCAGGCTAGCCATGTCGGCTTAAAGGCAGGGACAGCTAGTTAGCTTTAGCTACCTTATAATATCGAGTGCTAATGTGTGGTTCAGTCGGGATAGCCATGATGATGTCGGCTAGTAGCTAGCTTAGCTAAAGGCTAACTAGCGTTAGCTAACCTAGAGAGAGCGCGTGCAGCATTGTTATGCCAAGATGAAGAGGACGGTCATTCGGCAGATGAACTTCGTCAACTCCACGCGGTTGTCTCCATCCTCTTGGACGTTTGGTGAGTTTTTAATGCACTCTATTCTATTCCCGCCGTGGATATATCTCTCTCTCTCTCTCTCTCTCTCTCTCTCTCTCTCTCTCTCTTGGGAGCCAAACGGGCCGGCTAGCTGTTGTAGCTAATGTTATATTGAGCCAAAGCGGGCCGGCTAGCTAACGTAGCTAACGTTATATTGAGCCAAACGGGCCGGCTAGCTGTTGTAGTAGCTAACGGTGTGTGGCCTGGTGTCAGTACCTGGCTACTCTATTTGCAGTTAGCCTATTTAGCTGATGTCGGCCATTGGCTCCTTGCTACTTTGTTTTCTCTGGTATAGACCCTCTTCTCTTTGGACAAAGTGTTGATCTTTGACCTTTTGGATCTATGTATATTCATGTTGCCTTTGTGAAGTTATCTTTTCCTTCTGTTTTGTTCTTCCATTAAAAGTTGAATATCCTTTAGGGGCTCATCTTTGCTTATCTCTCTCATACATGCTCTCTCTCTAACACACACACACACAGACATGCTCTATATCTCTCTCTAACACACAAAATTACATGCTCTCTCTCTCTATATTTCTCTCTCTTTCTAACACACATATACATGCTCTCTCTCTAACACACACACACAAACAGACATGCTCTCTCTCTATCTCTCTCTTTCTAAAGGCCTCTACATGCTACAGCAACTTCAAAGCAACTTCAACACAACATCAGCGCGATTTCAGCGCGGTTGTTGTTTAGGGTCTTGTAGACTGTGTTGCGAGGAATCTGCGTACATGTCTCCAAAATCTAACCTAAACAACCGTTGCGTTGATATTGCGTAGCAGTGATTGGTTGGTTAGCAAATGGGGGCGGGGCTGTCATAGAATAATATAGGTCTCGCAGAGAATACCATCCGCCATTGTTGTAGCCAGCCAGCGTTGATGCTAAATAATTAGCGTCACATAGCTGGCCTTTTTCTGAAAACCCAAGCACATATTGTTCCATAGCATACGCCTTCAGTTGATCATGACAAATCCTCTCTTACCTTGACGATAAAAAAGCCTCCATAATTTAGTAAATAAAGCTGTAGCCAGCCAGCTAGCATTGGTGTTATACAAAATGCTATCCACATTAGCTACATAGCTAACCAACTAAATACAATGGTATCCTGAGGTAACTTTAACGTTAAATACAACGTTTGCTAGTCGAAATGACTGGACACACACAGGGACAAGTTAAACATCAATCAATTAATTTATTCCAATAGGTAGTTTGAGCTGCATGTGAGCCGGTCTTTCTCTCCTCTCCATTGGAAACTAATGAAGTTACGTTAAAAAGCAAAGAACCGGCTGACAAAAGTTAAGCTGCTAGCAACAGACACTATAATACTTCCGGTCGGGGAATTTCAAAATAAAAGAGCGACGACTAAAAGCACCGGAAATACGTTTATTTTGTACATTATCTAACGTTAACACGAACCTAAACTAACTTTAGATTAGTTTAGGTTCGTGTAACGTTAGATATTGTAAAAAATAAACGTATTTACGGTGCTTTTAGACTCGCTCTTTTATTTTGAAACCCCCCGCCCGGAAGTAAAAATTATGCTTATTTTTCTGCTTGTTATCAATGGGTTGGTTGAGAAGGGAAGCGTCATCTATCTAGGGAACCTAGCTACATACAGGGTACAACGTTACATAGGCTGCGCATTGATTTTGCAGAAGCATAAAGATAGAATGTCTGCAACACTGTTGCTTTGTCGATGTTGTGTTGAAGTTGCTTTGAATTTGCTGTAGCATGCAGAGGCCTTAACACACACAGACATGCTCTATCTATCTCTCTCTTAAATTCAAATGGGCTTTATTTCACATTCTTGTATTTCTCCAAGTAGGTATGGGAGTTTTGAGTTATTGTCGATGTTTTAAAAGTCTCTTTGGGTGTTTGCAATTTGTGGGAAGTATGTCTTGGTATAGTGGGCAGGTTGTTAAGAAGTGGAGCTCGATTTCCACCTCATCTTGTGTGCAGTGAGTCTGTCTTCGCTTGGGAGCCAGGTCTGCCTATGGCGGCCTTTCTCGATGGCTAGGCTGTGCTCGCTGAGTCTGTACCTAGTCAAGGATCTTCTTAGTTTTGGATCAGTCACAGTGCTCAGGTATTCTGCCACTGTGTACTCTCTGTTTAGGGCCAAATAGCATTTCAATTTGCTCTGGTTTTGGGTTGTTTCTTTCCAATGTGTCTCTCTCTCTCTCTCTCTCTGGCCTTGCTCTGGTGGAGGGTCAGGGGCATTGCCGGGTCTGTGCAGCGATAACACTGTATATTGACTGTAGAACGGGAGCTCTCTCTCGCTCTCTCTCTTGCTATAAGTTGACTGTATCATGCCCAGCCTCGAGCAGCACTATTATTTAAGAATATGTTGACTGTATAAAAAAAAAATATATATATATTTTTTCCTTTTTTTTTACCTTTTAGGGGGGGGGGGGCTCGCGTTTAAATCTCGCACAGGGCCTTGCATTTCTCCCAGGCGGCCCTGTGTGCGTGCGTGCGCGCGTGTGTGTGTGTTACACAGCTTAAAACACACACACACACGCACCCTGACACAGACACATACATCTATAGGACAAACTTTTTCATTCTCTCTCTCTCCCCCCTCCCTCTCTCTCACTCTCACTCTCTCTCTCTCTGTAGTCTCTCTCTCTCTATCTAACCTTTAGATCTCGTCTCTGCCTGTGGGCAGATTACATGGTCCCGGTTTTGTTGTTTAATAAAGCAGACAGCAGCAGACAATAAGAAGCTGATAGTAGAAAGCATGAAACACACACACACACACACACACACACACACACACACACACACACACACATACATACTGTATATATTATGCTCAAATACTGTAAGAACACATTCAGTATTCAGTATAAGAACACACACACACAATTTGTAAGAGCACACATACTCACAGATAAACACACGCACATACAAACACACACACACACACACACACACACACACATGGGTACACAAAGGCACACACACATACAGTCAGATGTGTTTGCACACACATTCTCACACACAAAGAAGGTACACAAACAAACAGTGATGCTTTGAGTGCATTCTGCCTGTTTTGTATAAGGAAGTTGCATTGTCATTTCAATACCTGTAATAGTACAGTAGTCCACGCACACACACACACACACACACACACACACACACACACACACACACACACACACACACACACACACACACACACACACACACACACACACACACACACACACACACACACACACACACACACACACACACACACACATTGGCACTGCTGCTATAGATAAGGAAGACGAGGAAATGGTTATCAAACAGAACCCTGCTGGTCTTTTGATGGAGAGGAGAGGACAGAGGGAGGAGAGGACAGGAGAGGAGGGAGGGGGTGAAGGGGGTGAAGGGGAAGAGGACAGGAGAGGAGGGAGGGGGTGAAGGGGGTGAAGGGGAAGAGGACAGGAGAGGAGGGAGGGGGTGAAGGGGGTGAAGGGGAAGAGGACAGGAGAGGAGGGAGGGGGTGAAGGGGAAGAGGACAGGAGAGGAGGGAGGGGGTGAAGGGGGTGAAGGGGAAGAGGACAGGAGAGGAGGGAGGGGGTGAAGGGGGTGAAGGGGAAGAGGACAGGAGAGGAGGGAGGGGGTGAAGGGGGTGAAGGGGAAGAGGACAGGAGAGGAGGGAGGGGGTGAAGGGGGTGAAGGGGAAGAGGACAGGAGAGGAGGGAGGGGGTGAAGGGGGTGAAGGGGAAGAGGACAGGAGAGGAGGGAGGGGGTGAAGGGGGTGAAGGGGAAGAGGACAGGAGAGGAGGGAGGGGGTGTGTGAGTGAGTGTGTGTGGAATATTATGTTGATTTGCTTATTAATTCACATCATCAGTATTAATAATAATAATAATAATAATGGATTGGATTTATATAGCGCTCTTCATGACACCCCAGTGACCCCAGAGCGCTTACAGAGTCCATTATTCGTTCATACACATCATCCCGGTGGTGGTAAGCTACAATTGCAGCCAGAGCTGCCCTGAGGCAGACTCACGGAAGCGTGGCGAATAATCATCGCCTACGGCCCCTCCGACCACCACCAACATTCATTCACATGCATACACATTCATACGAGGCAAGTAGGTTAAGTGTCTTGCCCATAAAGGACACAACGGCAATGGGATGGACATGGGCTTGAGCGGGATTCGAACCACCAACCCTTCGATCATTGGACGACCCGCTCTACCCCTGAGCCAAAGCCGCCCCCATTGGTAATAATAATAATAATAATAATAATTGGTAGCTACATGTGCATGCGCCGCACTCTACACACACACTCTACACACGCACACACTAGCTGCTCTCTCTTCCCTCGGGAGTGTGTGACACACTTTGATTAGTGACATCATTGTTTAAATTTTTTTTTTTTTAATGTTTTTGGTAGATATGTTATTGGTTTTTGCTACCGGGCAGTCCGGTAGAGAGAGAGAGGAAGAATGGGAGATAGACGGGGGAAGACATTCGGCAAAGGTCGCCGGGTCCGGGAGTCGAACCCCGAGACGGCCGTGTTGCACCGCAGCGCTGTACGTGGTGTGCCACCCTGGCACAGTCCACTAGCCTAACTTAGAGAGGTGGTTTTGACCAATTTTATAGCTGGTCCATATCCGCTTCCAATAACTGTGCTACCGTGCGCTATAACGCCAATTTCAGGCAAAAAAAAAACCTCAATTGGAGACCTAATAAAATCAGTTTGGGGTTAATTTAGAAATGGCTTATTTATTTAATTTACAATTCCAACACGTCAGAATCTATGTACATAAAACCACAGTTTATGTGGTGACATTTTAATTACGTGGTCGTTGGTCACCCACTTCATTATCTCTGTCTCTCCCTTTCTCTCCCTCTCTCTCTCTCTCCCTCCTGTCTATATTTCAACCCCTCTGTCTGTCTCCATCTCTCTCTCTCTTTTTCTCATCTACCCCCCAGACCCATCCACTGTCTCTCTCTACGTATCTCTCACATCCCTCTGTCTCATCCCTCTTTCTAGTATGCCACCACCTTTCATTCATGTATTCTCTCTCTCTCTCTCTCTCTCTCTCTCTCTCTCTCTCTCTCTCTCTCTCTCTCTCTCTCTCTCTCTCTCTCTCTCTCTCTCTCTCTCTCTCTAAGCTCAGAAGCTCTCTGATCTGTATTTCTAATCCTCAGTCTCTTCACAAACACAACCACGTGTGCGCACACACACACACACACACACACACACAGACAGCTTTAATTTAAACATGGTGTCATGCACATAGGGAACTCTCTCTCTCTCTCACACACACACACACCAGATTCACGCTCATCAAAGACCAACAAGAACAAATATCAGCCAATAACACTACTGAGATGGAGCGAGGGAGAGAGAGAGAAAGATGGGGAGACAGAGATGGAGAGGGAGATGGAGAGGGAATGAGAGGGAGAGAAAGAGGGAAATAAAGAGAGATGGAGAGAGAGATACAAATCCAGTGGGGACGAGAATAAAGGATGTTGAAAGAGGAGAGACGGCAAGTGACAGAGAGCACGAATAATGGAGAGAAACACGGAGAGAAAGGATGGCAGAGAAAAGGAGAAGAAAGGGAGGTCTGGAGGAGACAGAGACCATATGGTGCCTTTGGATCCCACCAGACTGAAACACACACACACACACACACACACACACACACACACACACACACACACACACACACACACACACACACACACACACACACACACACAGACACACACACACAGACAGTTGAGGCAGTCTTGATGAAGGCTGTGTGGATTAACTGACCCTATAGATCCTAATTCTAATACCTATAGAAGCAGCATAGTGAGGGGAGAGAGAGAGGGGAGGGGAGAGAGAGAGGGGAGGGGAGAGAGAGAGGGAAGGGGGGGAGAGAGAGTGAATAAGAGAGAGGGAAGGGGAGAGAGAGAGAGAGGGGGGGGAAGGTGAGAAAGAAAGAGAGAGAGAGAGAGAGAGAGAGAGAGAGAGATAGAGATAGAGATAGAGATAGAGATAGAGAGAGAGAGAGAGAGAGAGAGAGAGAGAGAGAGAGAGAGAGAGAGAGAGAGAGAGAGAGAGAGAGAGAGAGAAGGGGGGGGCCCAGTGAGTCAGATTAGATTTCATACAGCACTTCGCCTCTTGCATCATTTGCAAAAGTCGTTTCCAAACATTTCCGGCGCTTAGTTTGACTCATCCTGCTCGACTCATCATCCTGCTCGACTCATCATCCTGCTCGACTCGCGAGGGGTGGTG
>NW_028173942.1:0-84346 GCF_963971535.1 Notolepis coatsorum | reverse complement strand
TTTTATCAGTGCCTCGTGTTCATTAGGTAACACTGAGATGGGATGTTTAATGTGTGGAATGTATACATCATGTAAGTAATATGTATGTATGTATATTTATTTATACATTCATATAGATTAATTTCCAACCATTCCCTTAAAATAACCTTAGTATTAATACGAGTTAAGGTAAAATTAAGAGAGAAATTAAATAGAAATAAGTAGAATTGTGCATGAACTAAATATAATTAAGGACTTGTACCCTTATAAAGCAATTACAACCCTTTCCTTAAATTAAACTCTTTAAGGGATAATTGTTCCTAGTGATAATGGCACTATATGAACTGGTACCTTCCAGCGTTCGACATTTATTCCTATCAAAACAGCAAAGAAAAACATGATTGTATACTCTGACGTGTAAATATTTGGAATAGCAAAAGTCTGGATACACTGATTGATTTAAGAGCCAAATACATAATTGTTTTACACTCGTCTGCAAGAGCGGGTATTACATTGTTCACATGCTGGATAATGATCATTTTGGGAAACCTCGTATCTTCAGGTAATTTTGCACGGATCAAGAAAAGGTAAACATCTTTTTGGTTCTTAATGGGTCCCATGGTTCCTGGAGAACATTAAAGGGACTATAGCCTAATAACCTTATTTTAACCAGTTGGTACCTTCTTTTGTTTGAATTCTGACACAAACACACAAAAATAAATCACTAAAATATTGTTTCAGTAACCACCATAACACAGATACTGAGCAATGCCTTCTTAAATGTTACGCACGGCTCAGGCCGTCTGGCCAATCAGGAGAGGCAGTCAGGGAATGATCCCCTATACCTCACTGGCCGCCAGGGCTGTCAATCACACTCGTGCGTGCGAGAGGCCAGAGCGAAGAACAGGTGAGATGACACGGAACGGCACCAGTAAGTGTGGAAACAAGCTTACATTGCTATTATCTTCAAAGCAATATATTCTCAGTGTGTGTACCGTGAGACTGTGACGTTTGAGTTCAAAAACGACTGACTTGTGTGCATTTGACAGTGATGGTGGATCACCTGCCCTCCTGCTGCCTGCCCAGGAGCGCCTTTAATCACAGACTAACATTATTTACAGCAAGGGCCTCAGGGAGGAGTCCGCACAGACACATGTGCTGGAATGGAGATAAACACTCTCTCTATTCTCTCTCTCTCTCTCTCTCTCTCTCTCTCTCTCTCTCTCCCTCTCTCTCTCTCTCTCTCCCTCTCTCTCTCTCTCTCTCTCTCTCTCTCTCTCTGGCCAGTAACACCTCTGTCTTCTGCTGTTGTTCCAACGGAGCAGAGTTCTTGAGCGAGGGGAGAGAGTTGTTTATCCACCCTGCCCAGATTCCTGTTGGGATTGCGCAAGCAACCGATCCTCTAACTGTGTGTATACTTTTACTCTTGCATATACTGTAAATTCACATCAAATTCTTTATGGCCTATATGTATTGTAAGTAACATATAATATAACTGATAGGGCATAACCTACAGACCCTCTCATCTGCACTTTTGTTTACACTGTTTCTTTTTCTCATATTTTTACATTCAGAGTACATTTATTGTTTACACTATTTATTTGTTCTCATATTTGTATATTCAGATTAGATGTTATTGCCTATATTAAATCTTTCTACTAGTAGCCTGCCCATACCTGTACTTCCCCTCCCCCAGGCTGTTATGACGTCCGGATTCCCAAGGGGATCAAAAAGGGAATTTCTTATCTCATCTTAACTTACCATTAGGCCAGCGCTGGCCCTACGCCTGTGACTCTGCATGTTTTACTCCGCTTTGGCTCCAGACGTCCTCTCCGGGGCAGAACGTCTCATCGCTGTAGTATATAATCACTCTCAGATGTGAGTGGGGGCAATCATTCGGGCAATCCATCGTCCTGATGCTGATAAGAACGAGCTGTTTCTCAGACGCCCGTTTTCACAGTTATCACAGTATCACAGCTGACGGCCTCAGACATCATTATATAATCATCTGCAAACAACTAGCGGGTCATGTCTTCTCAATTGTCATTCTGCGAGACAATTAGTACCATAACGACAGACGCCATAACGACAGACACACATCACGAGATGAAAATGGTCGCTCAGAATCGTTCATTTAGCTACACCAATAGGCCTGATTTGAAATGAGGACAGTGTTAACGCAACCGTGTACATTACATGGAATAACAGGCTATTGTTTTAATTGGATTCCCTTGACTCGAAAGGACCAGCACGGACTACAACATACAACGTATATATCATGCCAGTTAGGGTACCTTGTGTATACGGCACCTTGTGTATACGGTTTCCTTTACTCTTACTCATAGTATATATTCAGATTTATTGTAACGTATAATATAACCAATATCTGCACCATTGTTTACACTGTTTATTTTTCTCATATCTTTTTTAATCTCAGTTGCCTTTTTCGAGTTTAAATAAAGGTTTGAAAACCGGTCTGACATTTGACGGAAGCAGGGTTGAGAGCTGTTCTTAGAGCATGAGAACTAAGCAGCAGCAGGGGAACTAAGTGCTGCAAAGCTCCATCACCATTAGGAATGTAAAGCTGCACGGACTACAAACGTACGTATAATTATGCCAGTTAAGGTACAGACCTTACCTGTACCTTATGTATACTGTTTACTCTTACGCATAGTATATATTCAGATTATTATACAAACTAATGTATTGCCTATATTTATTAAGAAGGTCTTTATTTGTCATACAGATTAACACAGACATGCGAGATGGGAGACACACACACCTGCGTTGAGTCGCCGATGAAATGTCGCTCTGCACTTGACCCATCCCGTCGTCCTTCCCCCCCAAGGGCATGGGCCGCGGCGTGGGCTGCGGCCCAGGGACCAATCCAAGTGCTTCCTGTCCGTCTTTGTCAGGTACGCGACAGTGATCTGTTCCATGGGTTTATCTTATTGGGAGGGAAACCCTTGCGAGCACGGGGAGAACATGCAAACTCCACACAGAAAGCCCGGGAGATACCCACCGGGGTACCTGGCAACGCGGCAACCTGGTCCCCAAGCAGGAACCGAACACAGACCTTCTAGCTGTGAGGCGACAATGCTAACCACTACACCACGTGACGCCTTATAATGCATATAACCCATACAAGAGCATACAACCCTCATCTGCACCTTTGTTTAAACTGTTTATTTTTCTGATATTTTCAATATCAGATAAAATTGTATTGCCTATATTATGTCTTTCTACTATTACCCGGCCGGGCCTGCCCATAGCTGGACCTCCCCTCCCCCCTCCTCCATACTGCTATGATGCCTGGATTTCCCTAAGGGCATCAATAAAGGAATATCTTATCTTTCTTAAACTTACCATCAAAGTCATAAAGAAGCTACAAATTGGTGAGCGACATTATGCTATGAACTGGTTCATGACAATACACCGGGAACAAAGCATGGCTACGAGGTCACATTGCTGGAATGAGGAGTGTGATTGACCTATCTCAATCCCGCCCTCTTTTCTTGATCTCTTTGATAAGTTAAAGCTCCCCTTACGTAACATAGCAATGGCAATGAAAAGAAAAGCATTATTTTGTGTCAAAGTTTACAATTCTGTTTGTGATTGACTACGTAGGGGGTTGAGTATTTCATGTAATCCACTCTACAATGTGTCTTTCTTTGAGATGAAGTTGTGACCACAAGGCCAGTCGATACTGTATTGTAAGAGTAGCGTGTCATCAAAACACATTCCTATTGACTTTATCTTGAAGGAAGAATAGGGGATAGTCTCTCTCTCTCTCTCTCTCTCTCTCTCTCTCTCTCTCTCTCTCTCTCTCTCTCTCTCTCTCTCTCTCTCTCTCTCTCTCATAGGTATCTTGTGGAAATGTTCTGTTTAGGTTCAGTGTGCACAGTTGACCCATCTCAAACCCTGCCCTCGTTTCTTGATCCTCCAATCACAACTGTTGCTTTCCTCGGACAAACTTGTTTTCCCGGAGGATCAAGAAAAGAGGGCAGAGTTTGAGATACATCAATTCCCACTGGGACATGTGACATATCCTCATTCTATACAATGAACCTACCCTACAGTATTTCACTTTTATGTCACCATAGAAACACTGCGTTGAACCAGGGGATCGAAATTCAAGGTCTAGATCAGTGGTCTCCAAACTTTGGCCCGGCCCCCTAGAGCCCCGGAGCTTAAAAATTATTATTATTATTTAAAAAAATGTAAGATGGCAGCATCACCATTGTTTGTGCTGAATGTTTGTTAGTGTTTGATATTTTTTGTTGGTTTTTAGTACTTGCAGCAATTCCGGTGAGGGGTTGCAGCAATTCCACTGAGAGAAACTGGTCTGAGGCTGGATAACATGCCTGTATGCCTCTCATAAGTTGTTCTCCAACTCATGAGAACCTGCTCTCAAGCTCTTGCAGCATTCTGTCGAGGACTGGATAGAACAGTCTGTCTCAGCTGATCTCCTGAGCTGAGGTCTGAGCTTGTGCCACAAGATGACTCAACTACATACTCGTCCATCCTTTTCTGCTTCCTCCTTTGGCTGGTAGTATGTTCCTCAATCCCAAGGCCATTACATATGGCCTTTGTCCTGGCATACATGTGCACTGCCATCTCTGAGGTGCGATAACCTTTGAGTGTGTCCTGCACTGTGCTTTTAAATAGTACAGAGCTAGAGCTAGGTGGTGTGTAGGTAGTACTGTATTTTTATTTCATAAATAGTGTTATTTATTTCATTAATAGTGTTATTATTTATTTCCTGACTTTTTTTTCTGGGAAGATACCAGAAAGGGTTATTAATATTTGGTTATGTGTGGCTTTCTGGAAAACAATAAATGTTTACGTTTAGGCACCCCTGCGATCGTCACACTTTTTCTGTTACAAACTGACCCCGGCCCCCACCAGAGAAGGGAAAAGTTATGTGGCCCTCACAGGAAAAAGTTTGGGGACCCCTGCTCTAGACATTGCTAATGTGAAATGTTAATTTTTTTAATGTATTTTACTATTATGCACTTTGCTACTTAGGAATCGACCAATGCCTATATTACTACCTACTTGTTACAGTTGCAGTGCAGGTAGGCAATTGTGAGTCCAGTAGAGGAGGAAATAATACGAGTCAGAGAATGATTGCTCTTTCTTAGTGGTGCCTTTTTAATGTAAGAACACAGAGCACAGGGAATCCAGAGAAAGACGCCGGGTGTCAACTTGACAGCAAGGTAGATACATGAGAATAATCAAGAGCGAGAAGGTCAGCAGTATCTCCAGCTCCTTCCACATGAAACACGGTCGGAAGCCTCGACAGGGATAGAGAGGACAACAAGTGAATATATAGTCAAACACCAACATTCCAATGCGTCAATTAGTGACAGGGTAATTGACAGCAAAGTGAAAGCGACCAGTGGTGACAGAACAGGGAGTGACACATCAGGAATGGGGCGTGACCAACAGTGAGTGCAGATACCAACCACCAGGGGAAATAACTCCAGAATGACAGTTGGGTTCCTAAGACAGACCCCCGGACGTTACACCTACTATGCTAATATGTCTATACTATGCACTCAAGTTCAACACTGTTTCACGAACAATGTAATTTACCCTTAGCTGCCAGAGTTGTACCCTTCCTGCCAGTGTTGTACACAACTTATCGCTGTGGATAAAAGCAGTCAACCCTTTCACTACTGTTGTGAAGGGCCAGATTAAACCGAATATATATATTTATTTATATATATATATTTAATTGTATTTGTATATTCTCTAATATTCCCTGATATCCCTTGTATATTCCTTGTACAATATGCATTGAATATCCATTCTAGCCTACTGAACATCCCATAATAGTCTCCATTCTACTAGTGGTCGAGACCTTGGTGCCAGGCTGCCATGCCCCCAGACCCAGTTCAAACGTACCGCTCAACATGTACGAACAAGTCCTAGTTCCGCGTAGGAATCTGGCTACCGCACCACTAACGGTACTATTTGTTCATAGTGCGTATATATACTGCACTACTAAAGTAGGACTTCCTTTTTAGTCCAGTTTCTTACCCTCCAATATAGTGACAGACGTAAAGCCTCCCCGCGACGCCACGTGTGGGAGTAAGGCCAAGTTCGGCCTACCATCGGTATTGAGACATCGTGTATATTAATATTTGAATAGTCATATTTGGCACTATATCGTCGAGTTGGACGTAGTCTATTAAGCTAATAATAGTCTATTCATATGTAGTGCTTCGTGCGGTGAGAATACTATCGTAGTCAGTACCCCATCGTTTCGGGCAGAGAACTGGCTGCTTATCCAGGGTGGCCGACCCCATGTGAGGCTGCACCCGAGGAGCCCCAGAGCCGACGAGCGAGTGGACCTGTATACCGGATTATTCTACCGACGACAGCCCGCCTTCCCAGGCACGGATTATGCTTTGTGTACAGTGATTATTCCATGGATAAAGACCCCCGACACTGCCGTGTGTTGGAACCCCCCCCCCTGGAGAGGACGCAAGGTGAGGAGGCGCTCTGCAAGACGAGGTCGCTTCACGTCTCTCCTCCGTGGACCGGAGAGAGCCGGCCCACAGAGAGTCCAGCTGCTTTCATCTGTGGTCCAAGGATCGCTGGCGCATTGAACTGCACTACTGTGGGTTCACCCAGGATACCCTTAGCCGGACGAGGCAGCCAGACTCTACCCCCCCCCCTCCTACTCCTGTTGTCTTACAAGCGACCGGATTAACCCCCCTAGTGTATCCAGTCTTATAATCATTAAAGTATCATTGCTGTTATTCCTTAACTATTCCAGGTCGTATATTTACCACCTGCGCCATCAGAGATTGGACATTCTCTATTGATATACCGACGAATACTCTTTGCCATAAAAGTGCATACTATTTCAATTCATAAATGTAATTAAGTGATTAAGTGCTTGCTCTACACACCATTGCTGTGTAGGAATAAATACATACTTCGACTTCGTACATTTGTGTTGGATCCGTTTCATCTACGTGAGAGTGTTTATCATAATATATTTATGCCGAGTACTGGGTGGCCGAATATAAAGTACAAAGGTAGTGGTAGTAAGTATCATATCTAGTAATACAGTCAGGGAATTGTACCCCTCAGTTACAATTGGTCCTTCGAGCCGGAGGGTAATTAGTGTAATATTAATATAGTGTTATTAATATTGAAATGGCCTATGATGAACACTCCACGAAACGATCCTCCTAACCAACGCCCGCAGCGCGAACGACGGCTCCCTCAGTACTTAGAGGCTTACGCTGTCAGTCAACAACCTAGTCTTCTACTAACAGTAAACGCGGTAAAACTAGAAAGTAAAAGTATGTCTAACCCCAACGCCCAGACTACCCCGACCATAGAGGCCCCTACGGGTTCTAATGTAACTGACCAAGCTCACGGTGGGGACCAGTGGGAACCAGACATGACCTCACACCCCGCCAGTACTGAATGAATGAATGAATGAATGAAAACTTTATTTAACAGATTGCAGAATGGGTACAATACAGTACGGCTCAATACATACAATTGTTAAGGGGATGCAGACCTGAGAAAGACGTTTGTCTTGTTTCCATCAGGGTCCCCCATTTTCAATTCATATAGACATATATGACATACATGACATACAGATAGTCAGTACTGCTACATCTATACATTTATGACATACCAGATTTGCAAATACAGTACTGTTTGTGATACAGAAGGAGTCAAGAAAAGGGAGTATATACATTTGACGTAGAAACTGTACATTGGAGGAGGTTGGGTGGGGGGGGTTGGGTACATTGGGATATTGACAACCATACTGGGTAATTTACATTGGAGGCGGTTGGGGGGGGGGGGGGGGGGGGCGGGGGGCACACTGTATAAACAAGTAACACTGTACATTGAGGGGGGGGGGGGGGGACACTGTACAAACAAACACAATTGTACATTGAACTATTGACAAAACCATACTAGGTAAATGACTGTACATTGGAGGGGGTTGGGTTAGGATATTTACAGGGGCCAGTGTTGAATTGCAGTCTCCCGTAGGTGTCCCTTGAGAGAGGTTTTGAAAGTGGGTAGTGATCCACATTCCTTTACAGCTTTGGGTAGGGCGTTCCACATTGATGTGGCATAATTGCGAAACGTGTTTAGTCCCTTATTTGAGCCGAATCTGGGTTTAACATGATTTGTGGAGCTCCCTCTGGTGTTGTGATCGTGGTATTCACTGACCTTTGGGAAGTATTTTGACATGTACATGGGTACCTTGGTCGTGTAGTGTATCTTGTAGACCAGGCCCATTGCAAGTTGTTGTACTCTGTCGTCTACTCTAAGCCATCCTAGGTTGTCAAAGTGGGCAGGGGTGAGGTGGGTTCTAGGAGTAAGGTCAAGCAGTAGTCTGACCAGTTTGTTTTGAGATGTTTGTAATTTTGTTTTTAGCGCCTTTGAGGTGCTTTGGTACCATGAGGTGCAAGCATAGTCGAGTCTTCAGGGTGTTCTTGTTTACCAGAGAGGAGATCCGGTACAAGAATCGAGTTCGTTGGTTGACTTTTTTTATTACATTGGATGCCATTTTGTCACAGGAGAGATTAGCCTCTAGGATGGAACCCAGGTAGGTAATTTCATCTTTCCTTGTGACAATATTGTCACCCACTGTAACTGAGAAGCCGTCGGTCTTGCTGAGTTTGTTATTTGAACCGAAGAGAATGGACTCTGTTTTGCCCATGTGTAATGACAGTTTGTTATCAGCGAGCCATATGCAGATTCTGCCTAGTTCCGAGCTGAGGGTTTTTTCAACCTGTAACTTGTTCCTATCAGAGACCAGCAGGGCTGAGTCGTCCGCAAACAGGAACAAGTTGCAGTCACAAGCTGACGACATGTCATTTGCATAAATTAGGAACAGTAGCGGTCCTAGTATGCTTCCTTGTGGAACACCACAGCTCACTGTGAGGGGGGGGGGATAGGGTACCGTTTACCTCCACCATCTGTTCCCTCCCCTCAAGGTAGGATTGCATCCAGCTCACTGATAGACTATCAAAACCAATTGCTTTTAGCTTGTCAATCAGAATGGAGTGATTGACCGTGTCAAAGGCCTTTTGTAGGTCCAGCATGACCATGCCGCAGTATTTGCCTGCGTCCACCTCTTGTTTGATGTGGTCATTCAAATAGAGAAGGCATGTGTCAGTGGAGTGGGATGTTCTGAAGCCAGATTGGAATTCGTAGATTAGATTTTTTTCCGCTAGGTACTTTTCGACCTGTTCGTAGACTATTTTTTCCATGACTTTCGAGATGGAGGTGAGAATAGAAACAGGGCGGTAGTTGCCTGGGTCTAATTTGCTGCCCTTTTTGTGCAGAGGGGTCACCCTCGCAATTTTGAAGTCCTTGGGGACGTGTCCCTGTTTTATGGAGAGGTTTATTATGTGTGTGATGATTGGTGTGATGGCGGCTGCTGAGTCTCTGAGGAATTTGGAGGGGATGTTGTCATGGCCAGTGGCCTTGTTAGGTTGGAGGGCGCTCAGTTTATTGAGTACCTCATCTGTTGTTACCATTTCCAGCTTGAAGTCGTCCTTGCGGACCCCTAGGTTTTTGTAGTAAGCTACTATGTGTTCTACCCCATAAAGCCCTGAGTGGGAGGGTAGTTTGTTTACCAGTGTTGTGGCTATGTTTGTGAAGAAAATGTTTAAGTAATTGGCTACATCCAGCTTGTCTGTGATGAGCGTGTTGTCCGTTTTTATGTTTATGTTTGAGAATCTGGTTTTAAGTTTTTTACTGCATCCTAGTTGATTATTGAGTAATTTCCAAAGTTCACGTGGTTTGTTTTTGTTTTCCTCAGTTTTGTCATTGATGAAATTCTTTTTTGCAGTTTTGATCATGGAGTTTACGTCGTTTCTTAGTCTGTTTCTTTCTAGTTTGAGTTCAGTCACGTGGGCTTGGAGTTCACTGCTCGTGCTTTTAGTAAGCTTTGACTGACTTTTACGAAACTCAGAGCATTTTTTGTCTCTGGTTTTCATAGCGGCCAGTATTTCGGAGTGCATCCACGGCTCAGCGCGATTTTTTACCCTGGTGGTTCTTAGGGGGGCCATGTCGTTTAGTATTGCTGAGAATTTGGTTTTGAAACCAAGCCATGTTTCGTCAACCAGTGTACCATTGAGTTCATCTGACCAGTCCAGACTCTCCAGTTCAAGGTTGAAGGCCTCGCTAGAGTAGGTTTTGAGGTCTCTAGATGTGACTGTTTTGTGGCAGCCAGCCTTTTGTTTTAGTTTTTTTCGGGTACAGAATATCATATAATGATCACTTAACCCACATGCTATAACCCCTTTATTTGAGATCTTGGACTTGTCGGAGGTCAGAATGAGGTCAATGGTAGTCTGAGTTGATTCACATACACGTGTGGGTTGGGTGATTAGCTGGCTGAGGCCATGCAGATCACAAAACCTACTGAAGGCCTTGAAGACGGGTGCATCTTTTCGTTGCATATCCGTGTTCCAGTCTCCAATAAGAATTTTGTCTACATCCTCAACTCCAGCTAAACACCCATCCAGTGTATCATAAAAGCCACTATGATCTGGCGGCCTGTAGACTGTGCCAACCAGTAGGGATTTCGCCCTTTCGAATAGGATTTCCACCCATACAGTTTCAATTGATTTATGATTCAGGTCATTTCTGTTGATGAATTTGGTGTCCTTGTGTATGTACATACAGACACCACCTCCATGTTTGTTCCTATCATTCCTGATTATTGAGTAGTTCTCAATCTCTATCTCTGGATCTTTTACAGAATCGTCGAGCTTAGTTTCTGAGAAGCACAGTATGTTTGCCTTACCATTTATGAATATTTGTTTGATTTCATCCAATTTGTTTTTTAAGCTGTTAATGTTAATGTGAAAAATGTTCAGTCCATTGGCGTTGGTTATTTCATTGATGTTGGCAGGTTCGAAGTATTGTTCGTTTGTGATCTGTTCCTCTGTGTTGTTGTGGGTGGGAAGGGGGGAGGGGGGGGTCGGGTCCCGCGCCGTGCTGGAACAACAAAGAAGGGGGGAGGGGGGGGTCGGGTCCCGCGCCGTGCTGGAACAACAAAGGAGGGGGGAGGGGGGGGTCGGGTCCCGCGCCGTGCTGGAACAACAAAGGACTCGTTCCTGGTTGTTTTCGTTGTTAGCTCTGCTAGCTAGCCGGCTATCGGGCGTCGAGATGTTTACATCCCGCGTCGAGATGGTCGTCATGGTTTCGACCCTCGGTTCACCTCCTCTCGTCACTGCCTCACGTGTGCTCGTCTGCTGTGGCGTCATTGGGGGAGCTTCGCCGCCCGCGCTGTGGATGTAGCCACAGGTTGCGTTGTTGATGCTGTTGGTCGCGATGGGAACCTCCATCGCTTCTTGCTGTAGTCTCTGGTTCCGTGTCATTACGGGACCAGGGTTCTGATGTATGTCACCCGACATGAGCAGATATAATAAAAACATTGATCTCTTATTACACTTGCCTGCCGGGGGTAATTTCTTTCGTTCCGGATTTGCAGTAAGTACTGCGTGGATCGCCGTGGCTCCGAAGGCTGGATGTTTCCTCTCCGTGCCCGTTAACAAGTAGAAGTCGCAATGGGACTGCTGATTTACGTTTTCGCTACCCTCCACTTCTGTCTGGAGTTGCTGCTTGAGTTGTGAATTCAGGTACAAATCCATAATCCACAGGAGGGAAAGTAGAAAATGCGCAAAGTACTTTTTTGTTGTTGCTCTGTTGCGTTGGTTACGGGAGCTACGTAAAATGCGACCGTCCATGTTGAAGCCGGATGAACAAACAAACCTGCCGACCAATGAAGAAGTAGTCCCCGATGAGTCCCGGGAGGAATACAACGCTACCAAGAGAGAACTCGGCACGGAAGAAGACGGGGAGAGCACCGTGGAGATAGAGCTCCAAGGCTCCGCAAGGAGTACCCCAAGGGAAGGCTCCCCTATACAACCGCCTTCTCCCAGCGAGGCAGAGAGGACCCTACAGCAGGCCTTCCTCATCAGCCTGAACGCCGCGGCTGAACGCGACCGACTGCAGATCCAGCAGCGGAGCGAAGAAGAGCATATACGTCTAGAAATAAGACGCATTCAGATGGAAGAGAATGTGGCCCGAGACCGAGCAGACAGCCAGCGAGCAGCTGCTGGTGCTCTACGGGACGCAGAGCGCGACAGACAGCAAGCGCAACTAATAGAACAGCTGATCAGACGGACAACACCCTCTCCCTCCGCCAGAGGCTCCAGGAACTCGTCTAGACACACCTCCAGGGCGGCATCCCCTAGCCGAGTAAACAACCCTGAACTTGACCAACAGACGAGGTCTATACCCCCCACAGACCACCTCCCCCCACCGGTCCAAGCGAGACCTAGCAACCGGGAAGGAGCAGCATATCCTGTGGAGAGGCTAAACCAGAGACTACAAGCACTGGATGACCTAACTGAAGACGAAGAGGAAGAGGAGGAGTACCACGCCCGACGACAGCACAGTACTCTACCGGACCAGGAGGTCCGGTACAGCCCAGGCTATACTCCCGCGGAGCTGCGCTACAGACCCCCGACTCTATACCCGGGTGAGCACGACGCACGACCCGCACCGAGGAACAGCACCTGGACAAGCGGGCCATGGTACACTGCCGGTACCAGCCCATACCAAGGAGCGGGAGGAGACTCGCCTAGGAGGCCTCTCCCCCAACGCTCGCCGATGTATCCACAGTCAGCGTCATACATTGGCACGCCTATGGTACCCGACTTCACCCAAGAGAACCGGGCCCAGTATACAGAACTCCGCATGTGTCTGGAGACCATGTTGGTGGATGTATTGGATGAACGCCATAAATACGCCATCCTACTGAAGCACTTGAAGGTACCCCGCGCACATAATATAGCGCTCGCCTACGCGACTTCCACCACCCCATACACAGCAGCGCTGGTAGCATTGGACCAGAGGTATGGGCGCATATGGGATTACGTGAGCCAGGAGATCCGACACATCGACCGCTTACCCCCAGCAATAGACAATCGAGCACTGGACGACCTGTCCATCAGAGTGCAGTCCCTGGTAGGGATGTTGGGAGCGCAGAGAGAGAAGGGGAGGCATGAACTTTACGCCAACTCAAATGTGGAAAGAATCTTGGAGAAGCTGCCGCCCGCTCGACAGGAGCGTTTTAGGCGGCAGAGAGACCACCGAGACCCGAATGGCCCCGAACCGAACCTCCTCGATCTAGCAGACTTCCTGGCGAGAGAAGTCAGCAGCCTACGGCTAGATACATTCGGACGGAGCACCCCTGGCTCCAGAGAAGGAACCAGACGACTAAATGATGGAAGAAGATCGGTGACTGTGATGCACCAATCGGAGTCAGTACCGAGCAGCAGGAGCCACAGTACCCCCTCCAGAACGGAGAAGTGGAAGATAGTGTGCCCCTACTGTGAGAAAGAACACTGGCTAGCGCAATGTGACTCCTTCCCCAAGCTGAACGCGGAGGAAGCGAGTCAATGGATAAAGTCCAACAAGCGCTGTTTTCGCTGTGCGCGCTCACACATGGCAGCCGAATGCCGCTTAAAGAAAAGGTGCACCAAGTGCGATGGAGCCCATCTGGACATACTTCACGACAGTAACAGACGGCGCCCTTCACCCGCACCATCCAGCAGCAAAGCAAGCGTCATGTACATCGATCCCGCCAGCAGCAGTGGAGCCCGAGTACTCCTAAAAGTAGTGCGTGTGACACTAAGCTACCAGAATGAAGTCCTGGACACTTACGCCGTCCTCGATGACGAGTCAGAGAAGACCCTTCTGCTCGCCTCCGCTGCGGCCCAGCTAGGGCTGCGGGGAAGCGAAACCCAAATGACAATTCGGACAATAAGACGAGATTTGAAGACGATAAAGGGCGAGAATGTCTCATTCTCTATCGCAGCAAGCGGCCAGCCTGAGCGACGGTACCAGATTACAGACGCTTTCACCAGCCAAGAAATAGGACTGTCGCGGTACACATACCCCGTCGCCAAGCTGATGGAGAAATATGCACATCTGCGCAAGTTACCGATCCCGCTCATAGACAATGCTATGCCGACCCTGTTGATAGGCTCCGACCATGCAGACCTCATTGTCCCGATAGACCGGGTTCATACCGGACCCCGAGGCTGTCCTGCAGCAGTCGAGACCCGTTTGGGATGGACTCTCCAAGGCCCGCTCGCCAAATCTCTCAACCGAAGTACAGCCACTAGAGCGGCTATGGACCTTGGAACAAATGCCCTTTAAGAACGGAAAGAAAGACATTCGCTCTAAAGATGACATTTACGCCATTCACCTCCTCGAGACAGGGACCAAGAGAGTCCCGGTCAACGGCGTGTTGAGATACGCCACGCCACTCCTGCGGCGAGAAGGAATGCCTACTTTCCACGCCAAGACAGACGCCACAGAACGGTACCTGCTGAACACGGAGCGGCGCTTAGCCAAGAACCCCGCCCAAGAGAGTGTATACCGCGCTGAGATTGAAAAGCTCATCACAGCGGGACACGTCACAAAGATGGACATTAAAGAGGCTGACCAGACCACTGAATCGTGGTACGTGCCTCACCACAAGGTCCATCACAACGGTAAAGACCGCATAGTATTTAACTGCAGCTACCAGATCGGATCCCAAAATCTGAATAAAGAGTTACTGCCCGGTCCCACACTCGGCCCCTCCCTACTCGGCGTTCTACTCCGCTTCCGCCAGGAAAAGGTGGCCATCAGCGGGGACATTAAAGGAATGTTCCTGCAGGTGAGATTAGTAGAGGAGGACAAGCCCCTGTTACGGTTCCCATGGAGAGAGAAGCCAGGAGATGAGCACCCAGCCATCTACCAATGGGAAGTCCTCCCCTTCGGAACGACGTGCAGCCCCTGCTGTGCTACATTTGCACTACAGAAACATGTAGCAGAGGACCCAGCAGCGGACGAAGAGGTCCGACACAGCGTAAAGAACAGCTTCTACGTAGACAACTGTCTACAAAGCCTTTCAACCCAGGAAGAAGCCGAGGCTCTCCT
This sequence comes from Notolepis coatsorum, assembly GCF_963971535.1. Lineage (NCBI taxonomy): Eukaryota > Metazoa > Chordata > Actinopteri > Aulopiformes > Paralepididae > Notolepis > Notolepis coatsorum. The sequence continues at coordinate 69,367 of NW_028173942.1, read as the reverse complement.
GATTAAACTCCGCGCCTCATTGATCAAAGGCGGCTTTGATCTCAGGCAGTGGGCCAGCAGCGATCCGCAAGTACTGCGCAGCCTCTCCTCCGAGGACAAGGCAGCCAGCAGCGAGACCTGGATGGCTACAATCCCGGGAGAAGCCCAGGAGATGACCCTGGGATTGGTGTGGCGATTCAAAACAGATTCGCTTCACTACAGACACAAGCCCCTGACTACGGAGCAGGGAAGGCCGGCGGCGGCGCCGACCACCAGACGGAGTGTGTACACAACACTCGCCCGACAATATGACCCGCTAGGATGTATCCTACCGTACACCACCAGGGCAAAAATGATTGTACGAGCATTGTGGGACAAGGACCAGGGCTGGGACGACCCCATTCCCGCACAACTTGCATCCACCTGGAGAGAGTGGGAGATGGAGCTCCACTCACTCCCAGGCGTTAATATGCGCCGAAGCTACTTCCCACCCACGGTGAGGCCAGAGACATGTAAAATGGACTTACACGTCTTCAGTGACGCCTCAGAGGTCGCATATGGATCAGTAGCCTACTTGCGGGCCCAAGAAGAGGGGGGAGAGATCTACACAGCATTTGTCCTCGCCCGCTCGAGAATAGCCCCACGCAAGCAACAATCTATCCCACGCCTAGAGCTCTGCGCAGCCCTAGCCGGAGCGCACCTAGCCACGCTCATCCAACGTGAGCTCACCATACCGGTGTCTAGAACAATCCTGTGGTCAGATTCCACGACAGTACTCGCCTGGATCAAATCGGACTCATGCAAGTACAAAGTCTTCGTGGGAGTCAGAGTCACCGAGATTCAAGACTTAACCGAAGAGTTAACCGGAGAAACAGAGTGGCGCTACGTTGATACAAAACAGAACCCAGCTGACGTCATCACCCGGGGAATGCCCCTAGATGACCTCACCCGTCGCAATGTCTACAGTGACGGCCCAGCATTCCTAAAGCTCCCGGAAGGAGAGTGGCCCACGCCTATCCCGAGGGAAGCCAGTCAGGAGGAGGCTGAGAATAAGAAGCCTGTGTTCTGTGGATTGAGCACTGTTATCTCCGCAGACCCCAACATAGATGATTGCACTACCATAGAGAGTGCACAACAAAGGACATTCCTACTGCACTACCTACCGTCTCTACAGACCCGCCAGAAGTGGGTAAAGGAGAGAGACAATTTGACAGAAGGAACGGTCGTCATGACTATTGATCAATCACTGCCCAGAGCTATGTGGCCGGCCGGCCGCGTAAGCAAAGTGATCACCGGTGCCGACGGCAAGGTCCGAGCAGCTGAAGTGCTTGTCCAGGGTCGCACTTACACCCGTCCCGTGGCGAGGCTCATAGAACTGCCCCGACTCCCAGACACAATCGATGATGACCATGACCCCATAACCCTATGACTTTGTGAAGTTGACTGACCCCTACAGCAAACCCTTATGTGTAAATAGACAACGCGATTAATCTGTCTCTGCTTAACTGATTAGGTCTGGGACCAATCAGGGGGTGGCTGTTGTGAAGGGCCAGATTAAACCGAATATATATATTTATTTATATATATATATTTAATTGTATTTGTATATTCTCTAATATTCCCTGATATCCCTTGTATATTCCTTGTACAATATGCATTGAATATCCATTCTAGCCTACTGAACATCCCATAATAGTCTCCATTCTACTAGTGGTCGAGACCTTGGTGCCAGGCTGCCATGCCCCCCAGACCCAGTTCAAACGTACCGCTCAACATGTACGAACAAGTCCTAGTTCCGCGTAGGAATCTGGCTACCGCACCACTAACGGTACTATTTGTTCATAGTGCGTATATATACTGCGCTACTAAAGTAGGACTTCCTTTTTAGTCCAGTTTCTTACCCTCCAATAGAGTGACAGACGTAAAGCCTCCCCGCGACGCCACGTGTGGGAGTAAGGCCAAGTTCGGCCTACCATCGGTATTGAGACATCGTGTATATTAATATTTGAATAGTCATATTTGGCACTATATCGTCGAGTTGGACGTAGTCTATTAAGCTAATAATAGTCTATTCATATGTAGTGCTTCGTGCGGTGAGAATACTATCGTAGTCAGTACCCCATCGTTTCGGGCAGAGAACTGGCTGCTTATCCAGGGTGGCCGACCCCATGTGAGGCTGCACCCGAGGAGCCCCAGAGCCGACGAGCGAGTGGACCTGTATACCGGATTATTCTACCGACGACAGCCCGCCTTCCCAGGCACGGATTATGCTTTGTGTACAGTGATTATTCCATGGATAAAGACCCCCGACACTGCCGTGTGTTGGAACCCCCCCCCCTGGAGAGGACGCAAGGTGAGGAGGCGCTCTGCAAGACGAGGTCGCTTCACGTCTCTCCTCCGTGGACCGGAGAGAGCCGGCCCACAGAGAGTCCAGCTGCTTTCATCTGTGGTCCAAGGATCGCTGGCGCATTGAACTGCACTACTGTGGGTTCACCCAGGATACCCTTAGCCGGACGAGGCAGCCAGACTCTACCCCCCCCCCCCCCTCCTACTCCTGTTGTCTTACAAGCGACCGGATTAACCCCCCTAGTGTATCCAGTCTTATAATCATTAAAGTATCATTGCTGTTATTCCTTAACTATTCCAGGTCGTATATTTACCACCTGCGCCATCAGAGATTGGACATTCTCTATTGATATACCGACGAATACTCTTTGCCATAAAAGTGCATACTATTTCAATTCATAAATGTAATTAAGTGATTAAGTGCTTGCTCTACACACCATTGCTGTGTAGGAATAAATACATACTTCGACTTCGTACATTTGTGTTGGATCCGTTTCATCTACGTGAGAGTGTTTATCATAATATATTTATGCCGAGTACTGGGTGGCCGAATATAAAGTACAAAGGTAGTGGTAGTAAGTATCATATCTAGTAATACAGTCAGGGAATTGTACCCCTCAGTTACAACTACCATACTACAGACGGTTAACGGTTAGTGAAAGGGTTAACCTTATGTAGTGTGGTAGTGAAGGGGCTAACACTTTGTGTTGTAAATTCCCCATGATTTGTTATGCTGTGTACTGTCATTTCCAGTCAGGCACTTCTTTGATGGCCCAGGGGTCCTATTATTTATAGTCTGGCATCTCTCTGGACAGCCCAGGGGTCCTAATGGGTTTAAATACAGCGGCCATCTTGCCCCCATGTGTTCCATTGCTGTCTGCTTTCCCAGTAAGAGTGCGTTCATGAACTAAGTAAGTCACCAATAGCCTACAAATATAGTGCCTATGGTAATGATAGATACATGTCATATGTAGCCTGCCTTATGTGTTGAGATGCTGTGACATGCATGTGTGACTATGATTTGGTTTGCTACGTTGTGTTAATTCATGCTGCTAATTGAGCTATGCTAATGCCAATAATGCTATAGCATCTCTTCAGTTGTGTGTTCTGGATGCCATTGCATTCTGCCATTTACCTGTTATGTTGGTCCATGCGGCCGATGCTAATATGCTAGATAGCATCTTTTCAGTTGTGTGCATTATGTTTGGTCCATGCGGCCAATGCTAATATGCTAGATAGCATCTTTTTCAGTTGTGTGCATTATGTTTGGTCCATGCAGCCAATGCTAATATTGTTCTGAAGGATCAGATTAAACCGAATATATATATTTATTTATATATATATATTTAATTGTATTTGTATATCCCCTGATATCCCTTGTATATTCCTTGTACAATATGCATTGAATATCCCTTCTAGTCTACTGAACATCCCATAATAGTCTCCATTCTACCATTGGACGAGACCTTGGTGCCAGGTCGCCATACCCCTCAGACCAGGTTCAATCGTACCGCTCAACATGTATGGACAAGTCCTAGTTCCGCGTAGGAATATGTCTACCGCACCACTAATGGTACTATTTGTTCATAGTGCGTATATATACTGCGCTATTAAAGTAGAGCTTTCTTTTAGTCCAGTTCCTTACCCTCCAACAGAGTGACAGACGCAAAGGCCTCCCCGCGAGCCACGTGTGGGCAGTAAGGCCAATTCGGCCCAGTATCGGCACTGAGACATCGTGTATATTAATATTTGAATAGTCATATTTGGCACTATATCGTCGAGTTGGACGTATTCTATTAAGCTAATAATAGTCTATTCATATGTAGTGCCTCGTGCGGTAAGAGTTCTATAGTAATCAGCACCCCCATCGTTTCGGGCATCAGCTGGACGCTTATCCAGGGTGGTTGACCCCACGTGAAGCTGCACCCGAGGAGCTCCAGGCCAAAGAGCGAGTGGACCTATATATTGGATTATTCTACCGACGACGGCTAGCCTTCCCCGGCTTGGATTATGCTTTGAGTACTTTGATTATTCTATGGATAAAGGCCAACACTGCGGTGTGTTGGAAATACCCCCCCCGGAGAGGACGACAGGTGAGAAGACGCTCTACACGACGAGGTCGTCTCACGTCTCTCCATCGTGGACCGGAGGACGCCGGCCACAGAGAGTCCAACTGCTTTCATCTGTGGATCGAGGATCGCTGGGCACCGGGTCGCACGACTGTGGGCTCTCCCAGGATACGCTCGGCCAGACGGGATACAGCCAGACTCTACCCCCCCCCTCCAGCTGTCCTACAAGCAGTCGGAACCTTCCCCTAATGTATCCAGCTATATAATCATTCAAGTATCATTGCTATTGTTCCCTAAATATTCCAGGTTGTATATTTGCTTCCTGCGCAATCAGAGATTGGACATTCGATATTGATCTACCTACGAATACTCATTTGCCATAAAAGTGCATACTATTTCAAATCATAAATGTAATTAAGTGATCGTTGTACATACCTTTTGCTATGTATTATTAATAAACGCAGACTTTCGACTTGGTACATTTGTGTTGGATCCGTTTCATCAGGTGGGAGTGTTTATCATAATTATTTATACCTAGTACTGGGTGGCCAGAGTCTAAAGTACAAGAGGTAGTGGTAGTAAGTATCATATCTAACAATACAGTCAGGGAATTGTACCCCTCAGTTACAAATATGCTAGATAGCATCCTTTCAGTTGTGTGCATTATGTTTGGTCCATGCAGCCAATGCTAATATGCTAGATAGCATCCTTTCAGTTGTGCGCATTATGTTTGGTCCATGCAGCCAATGCTAATATGCTAGATAGCATATTTTGCTGTGTGTTCAGGTTATGATTAATAAGCATGTACCTCTGTTAATTATTGTGTGTTCTGCTTATCTGTTGCAGAACACCACTCACTCAATCTTTGATCGCTCCATCCAGCCCTACGACCTGGATGGAAGCATATCGCTCAAACAACAGAATCCTTAATAAATACGAAAGGACTGTTCTCTGTGTCTGCGTCCGCTCTCTGACCGGGGTGTGCCCTTCTGGATGAAGTGGCTCCAGCAAACTTTGCAAACAAGCATTATATCTTCAATATTGGTCCTTCGAGCCGGAGAACTTCACCCACGACGGCGCCATGGACACACAGAGAACAGCAGCAGACGAAAATGGAAGACGAGGAGGAAGGCTGCGACAGCTTCCAGCACACCTGCAAGGCTATCTGGTTAGTTTAGCACAGTCCCTCATGCCTAATACTGCACCGTCTCTACCAGATGACAGCGAAGGTGCCACCGCACAGCAGCTGCGGTCACTCAGCCTGCAGACCGAGTTTGCAGCTACAGGTGACCAGCTCCACACTGCGCTCGGGCCCCCTCCCTGCCTCTCATTGCCGGGAGCAGTCGATCAGACGCAACACTGGGACCTATCACCGTATGCTAACACCCGGCCTGACCAGCGGGAAGTGTGTGTGGGGCTCACATCGCCATCCCCATCAGAGCAGAGCCACCACAGTCGGAGCCTAACAGGTGGCACCTCTGACGCAAGAGGACCTTGCTCTACCGTGCCCCTACGCCTTCCACCACCATTGCCATCTCGAAAGTCATGGAAAAAATAGTCTACGAACAGGTCGAAAAGTACCTAGCGGAAAAAAATCTAATCTACGAATTCCAATCTGGCTTCAGAACATCCCACTCCACTGACACATGCCTTCTCTATTTGAATGACCACATCAAACAAGAGGTGGACGCAGGCAAATACTGCGGCATGGTCATGCTGGACCTACAAAAGGCCTTTGACACGGTCAATCACTCCATTCTGATTGACAAGCTAAAAGCAATTGGTTTTGATAGTCTATCAGTGAGCTGGATGCAATCCTACCTTGAGGGGAGGGAACAGATGGTGGAGGTAAACGGTACTCTATCCCCCCCTCTCACAGTGAGCTGTGGTGTTCCACAAGGAAGCATACTAGGACCGCTACTGTTCCTAATTTATGCAAATGACATGTCGTCAGCTTGTGACTGCAACTTGTTCCTGTTTGCGGACGACTCAGCCCTGCTGGTCTCTGACAAGAACAAGTTACAGGTTGAAAAAACCCTCAGCTCGGAACTAGGCAGAATCTGCATATGGCTCGCTGATAACAAACTATCATTACACATGGGCAAAACAGAGTCCATTCTCTTCGGCTCAAATAACAAACTCAGCAAGACCGACGGCTTCTCAGTTACAGTGGGTGACAATATTGTCACAAGGAAAGATGAAATTACCTACCTGGGTTCCATCCTAGAGGCTAATCTCTCCTGTGACAAAATGGCATCCAATGTAATAAAAAAAGTCAACCAACGAGCTCGATTCTTGTACCGGATCTCCTCTCTGGTAAACAAGAATACCCTGAAGACTCTGGCAGGAGCACTCATTCAGGGGTACTACGACTATGCTTGCACCTCATGGTACCAAAGCACCTCAAAGGCGCTAAAAACAAAATTACAAACATCTCAAAACAAACTGGTCAGACTACTGCTTGACCTTACTCCTAGAACCCACCTCACCCCTGCCCACTTTGACAACCTAGGATGGCTTAGAGTAGATGACAGAGTACAGCAACTTGCAATGGGCCTGGTCTACAAGATACACTACACGACCAAGGTACCCATGTACATGGCAAAATACTTCCCAAAGGTCAGTGAATACCACGATCACAACACCAGAGGGAGCTCCACAAATCATGTTAAACCCAGATTCGGCTCAAATAAGGGACTAAACACGTTTCGCAATTATGCCACATCAATGTGGAACGCCCTACCCAAAGCTGTAAAAGAATGTGGATCACTACCCACTTTCAAAACCTCTCTCAAGAGACACCTACGGGAGACTGCAATTCAACACTGGCCCCTGTAAATATCCTAACCCAACCACCGCCAATGTACAGTCATTTACCTAGTATGGTTTTGTCAATAGTCCAATGTACAATTTTGTTTGTTTGTACAGAGTCTCCCCCCCCCCTCAATGTACAGTTTTGCTTGTTTATACAGTGTGCCCCCCCCCCCCCAACCACCTCCAATGTAAATTACCCAGTATGGTTGTCAATATCCCAGTGTACCCAACCCCCCCCCACCCAACCTCCTCCAATGTACAGTTTCTACGTCAAATGTATATACTCCCTTTTCTTGACTCCTTCTGTATCACAAACAGTACTGTATTTGCAAATCTGGTATGTCATAAATGTATAGATGTAGCAGTACTGACTATCTGTATGTCATGTATGTCATATATGTCCTGATGAATTGAAAATGGGGGACCCTGGTGTAAACAAGACGAAAGTCTTTCTCTGGTCTGCATCCCCTTAACAATTGTGTGTATTGAGCTGTACTGTATTGTACCCATTCTGCAATCTGTTAATAAAGTTTTCAATCAATCAATCAATCAGTCACATCATAGTCTGAGCGTCCCACCCAACCGCTCACCATGGTCGAGCTTGCTGCCACTAATACCGCTGCTGTGCCCAACAACTGCAACGTTACAGTCTCAAGCCACAACCTGTACACCGGGCCAAAGGCAGCAAGCCTACATGTCGACTCAGTCTCTACCGCCGACAGTAACCTCCGCACCGCTGTTCGGGGCTGCTCCGAGGCCCCCAGCCCCCACGGCGATGAGTCTGGTCATGCCACAGTCTGACTTCCAGGTGATGCAAGCAGTGGGTCACGTGGGCCAGCAAATGCCAACGGTACCAAGTTACCAGCCTACCTACCGGTCAAACCAGCCTGTGTCATCAATGGTGAGGAGCAGGCATGGCAGCACACCAGCGGCCGCACAGACCCGGTATGAGCTTACGCCAATGAGATCTGCATATCAAGTGCATCAATATACTACAGCTACGCCTGCACAGCCTAATTATCAACCTCAGACTGCAACAGCACTCTACCCTGCACGATGGTTACCCACTGCAGCTGCTCTCCAGCCAGTGGGCCAACATACAGCAGGTGCACCTCAGCAGTCTACCTATCAACTACCCTCCTGGACAGCGCCGCCTTCACCATTCACAACCGCTGTCGCAGCAGCGAGGGCATATCAGCCTCCACCAGTATTCCCTGCTCAGCAAGCATATCAAGCGCTGCCGCACCAGCTGAGCCACCATCAACGATCATCATATCTGCCTCCACCAATCAACACTGCTCAGCAATTGCATCAAGCACTGCCGTACCAGCAGAGCCATCAACAACCAGCATGTCAGCCTCCACAAGCCATCCCTGCTCAGCATATGTATCAACCATTGCTGCACCAACTGAGCCACCATCCACAACCAGTGTATCAGCCTCAGCCTGCTGCATCGACTCAGCCAGCCTATCAGCTTGTGCATCCAACACCCGGTCCAGCACCCTATTATCATGTAGCAGTTCCACCGGTCCAGTATGTCCGTCAGGCCCAGTACACAGCACTACAGGATCCATACGCTCTCCAGCCTCCCAGGCAGCCAGTCCCTGTACCTAAACTGCCTAACCTGGTCCATGACAGCGAGAGAGAGTTCACGGACTTTAAGATGGCGCTGGACCACCTACTCGATGCCCACACTGAACTTTCTGAGCACTACAAGTACCGTGTACTTATGGAGCAGCTGGTTCTAGATGAGGCTAAGCTGATAGCCCAGTCCTGCAGGCATTATGCGCAACCCTACACCGCCGCCATGCAGGCCTTGCAGCGGCAATACGGACAGCCATATCAGCTTGCACAAAGCGAGATTGCCGCACTACTGAATGCTCCTGATCTCAAAGCAGGAGATACCAAAGCCTTCCAGAGCTTAGCCCTTAGCGTCGACTTGCTAGTGGGAATGCTCACATCACTGGAAGGACCTAACGGGATGGAAGTCAGGTCGACCGGCCATGTGGACCGGCTCCTGTGTAAACTCCCTACGCAAGTGAGAGATGGCTTTGTGGAGCACCTACAGGCTCGAGGTCGCCTCGACACGACCAGCCTAAACCCGTACGACCTTCGAGACCTCGCCGACAGGCTCAGGGTAAAGGCTGAAGCTCAAAGACTGTCAGAGAGAATGGCACAGCGCCATCGGATGGAAGGGACACAGTTCTCTAACAGAGACAAGCAAGTTCCCCCACCCAGACCTTGCAACCAGCCTTTCTCTGTTTATTATGGCTCCGCCAAGCCTAAACAAGACAGCCACCAGCCTGCTGAGACATCTCAATCAGAAGCCAAGAAGCAGAAGTTCAAGAGGATGTGTCTCTTCTGTAGGAGTGCCGAGCACTACCTATCGCAGTGTCCAGACATTGTCCAATGCTCGCCGGGAAAGGTTGAGAAGTGGATAGCAAATGGCAAACGTTGTCGTAATTGCGGTCGTACCAGCCATGAGCAAGATGCCTGCACCTTGAGGAAACCATGCAGTGAGTGCCAGGAGGTCCACCTCAGAGTTCTCCACGCCATCGCCAAGCCGGGTCCCCGTGCCTACCTCATCACACCAAAGGATGGTGCCTCGCTCTCCAACTCCAAACAAGGAGGGAAGGTGTACCTTAAGGTGGTACCAATCGTCATTACTAACGGGAGCAAGTCACTGCACACTTATGCGATCCTAGACGATGGAGCTGAACGCACGATAATACTGCCTGCTGCAGCTCGACACCTGGACCTTAAAGGCGAAGTGGAGTCCCTCGCACTGCGGACGATTCGCCAGGACGTGGCTCGCCTCACTGGCAAGTCTGTAGATTTCCATGTGGCCTCCCTGACTCATCCTTCTGAACAGCACCTGGTGAAGGGCGCCTTCACAGCAGGTCGATTAGCCCTGTCCGAGCAGTCTTACCCTGTGACTGCGCTTCAAGAACGCTATCGCCACCTGAGGGGGCTCCCATTGCAGGACTTCAGTCAAGTGCATCCACTACTGCTAATTGGTGCAGACTGCACCCATCTGATCACATCCCAAGAACCCATCAGATTCGGCCCCAAAGGTGGACCCGCAGCAGTCCACACAGCTGACGAGTCATGGTTCACCCATCACGGGGCGGCGGCCGACTCCTCCTTACCTCAACCTAACCTGCATGACACCGAAGTCTTCCTGCTGAAGACCAGCCAGGCGGACTGCTTCCCAGAGGGATTTAAGTGTCTCAGAGCTGGAAACCCAGTACTGCCCAGTAGTAAGCTCAGTACGCTCTCACCAGAGATGGATCATACAATGGGTCTTCTCCAAATTGGTGGACGCTCTTGTCACCTGGACACCTCCTGTTCTACTGACATCCACCCCATAGTTCTCGATCCTGGCCATGCAGTGACGAAACTCATCAAGGATGTAGATGCCCGCCTACTCCACCCAGGGCCCGATAGGGTCTTCGCAGAGATCAGGCACCAGTACTGGGTCCTGTGGGGAAGACGGGCCATCAAGCATCATCAGAGGACCTGCACAGGATGTAGGAAGTGGAGGTGGGAGCCGGTGGCTCCAATGGTGGCAGACTTACCTCCTGCCCGGTTGCGGCCCCTTAAGCCACCATTATGTGACACCAAACAGGTTGCTGATGGGGCGGCGGGATGCCTCCCTGCCACAAGTGTCCTACGCTCCCGACCCGACTGTGGCAAATGATGGCGACAATCAGAGACCTCGGTAGCCACTTAGGGAATTTGACTGTTTACATAATAGCTATGCTATTCTTGGGGCGGCTGTTGTAAATTCCCCATGATTTGTTATGCTGTGTATTGTCATTTCCAGTCAGGCACTTCTTTGATGGCCCAGGGGTCCTATTATTTATAGTCTGGCATCTCTCTGGACAGCCCAGGGGTCCTAATGGGTTTAAATACAGCGGCCATCTTGCCCCCATGTGTTCCATTGCTGTCTGCTTTCCCAGTAAGAGTGCGTTCATGAACTAAGTAAGTCACCAATAGCCTACAAATATAGTGCCTATGGTAATGATAGATACATGTCATATGTAGCCTGCCTTATGTGTTGAGATGCTGTGACATGCATGTGTGACTATGATTTGGTTTGCTACGTTGTGTTAATTCATGCTGCTAATTGAGCTATGCTAATGCCAATAATGCTATAGCATCTCTTCAGTTGTGTGTTCTGGATGCCATTGCATTCTGCCATTTACTTGTTATGTTGGTCCATGCGGCCGATGCTAATATGCTAGATAGCATCTTTTCAGTTGTGTGCATTATGTTTGGTCCATGCGGCCAATGCTAATATGCTAGATAGCATCTTTTTCAGTTGTGTGCATTATGTTTGGTCCATGCAGCCAATGCTAATATGCTAGATAGCATCCTTTCAGTTGTGTGCATTATGTTTGGTCCATGCAGCCAATGCTAATATGCTAGATAGCATCCTTTCAGTTGTGCGCATTATGTTTGGTCCATGCAGCCAATGCTAATATGCTAGATAGCATATTTTGCTGTGTGTTCAGGTTATGATTAATAAGCATGTACCTCTGTTAATTATTGTGTGTTCTGCTTATCTGTTGCAGAACACCACTCACTCAATCTTTGATCGCTCCATCCAGCCCTACGACCTGGATGGAAGCATATCGCTCAAATAACAGAATCCTTAATAAATACGAAAGGACTGTTCTCTGTGTCTGCGTCCGCTCTCTGACCGGGGTGTGCCCTTCTGGATGAAGTGGCTCCAGCAAACTTTGCAAACAAGCATTATATCTTCAATACTTTGGCTTGTGGCAGTGGAAGGGTTAACCTGCTGTATTGTCGCAGTGAAAGGGTTAACCATTTTGTAGTGCGGCAGTGAAAGGATTAAATTACACTGATTCTGCATCAGTGACTGAACCTCAATATAGATACCTTGTGTAAAGTTAGATAAGATAAGATAAGATATTCCTTTATTGATCCCCTTGCGGGAATGCAGGCATCATAGCAGCATGATGGAGTGGAGGGGATGTACAGGTATGGGCTGGGTAATAGTAGAATGAATACAAGCAATACAATTATAGTAATTAATTAAACAATATAATTAACACTGAATATACGCAAATGAGAAAGTAGGCAGCGTGATCAAAGGTGCAGATGAGGGTCTGTATGCCCTCTCAGTAGTTATATTATACATTACAATAAAAAATAGATATAAGAGATAATTACAAGTTGAGAACAGAAACCCTAGTGAAGCCTCTGTGTTTAAGTCACTGAGCTGCACTGAGTACAGTGAGGAAGCAATTTCCACCCTACATTGTGGGGAGCGCTTTGAGTGTCTAGAAAAGCGCTATATAAATGTAATGAATTATTATTATTAATTATTATTAGTACAGTAGCCCCACGGAGCTACACTCAGTACAGTAAGTAGTACAGTGGCCCCACTGAGCTACACTCTTTACTTCCTTATGGTAAAGTACAGTTGCCACATATTCAGATTGCCCACGTCAGACAGCTGACATTTCCGCCGAATCGCCATTTTGAATGATTGAACCGTATACGTTTTGAATGTACCCCCGTTTCCCTGGTCCAACTCTGTGTTTATAGTGACGTCAATGTGAAATATAGGTTGATGGCCGTGGGAGTAAAGGATGATCGAGATGAAAAGCGTCTTTGAGCACCTGGAAAAGCGCTATATAAAATAGATGTATTATTATTATTATTATTAAAAGCAACCCCTCGCTATTATGAAAATATACAAAAGTCATGGAGTTGTCTTTTTATCTAGCCTTTATTTAACAAGGTAAGTTCTCAGTTACAATAACAACCTTGGCCACATGGTGAGAACATTACAGAATAATAAAATAAATACAGTAGAAGTGCAGCAAGGTGCAGTGCAAGGATATTGATAAAAGCAGAACAAACTGTAGCAAGGCAGACACACAGTTGTTCTGGATAAATACACTCCTGTATGGTCATAGCTAGAGCCATATATTCGGCTTCACAAGTTGATAGTGCCACTGTGGGCTGCTTCTTTGTTTTCCACGAAACCAGTGAGCTGTCTGTGTTCAAACTCACACAATATCCTGTGGTACTCCTTCTACATGTGGTGTCAGCTGCCCAGTCTGCATCACTGTGGGCTTTAAGTCCTAGACCCTCGCTGCTCTTTCTGAAACACAGTTGTTTATCTGCTGTACCTTTAAGATATTGTTTGGCTGTAATCCAAATGCTCCTCTGTGGGGTCAGAAATGCTGTGACAGTGTACTCACTACAAACCATCGGTCAGGGCGGGTACACATTGTTAAATAAATGCGGATACCCACAGCTTCTCTGTAAATTTTTACGTCTGTCAGTTTCTGAGAATCCTCCTGATCGTCTAGTTTTTGATCACCTGGTGTTTCCCTTGATCTACATTCTTACATGTCTAAATGTTTCAGGGTCTTTCCCACATAATTATATCATTGAGAACAGGGGAGGAAACTAACTTTTTGGCTTACCAGCCAACTGGCAAGTATCTGATTTTTTTTTACCAGCCAAACAGATTTTTTACCAGACAAAAAAAATCGCTAATTGTGATAATTACTTCTTTGTATGTCTTCGTCTAAATAGATTTTCAATCATAGTAAAATAATCACACTGTGTCTCTACTCTTTAAAATATGTATTAGCATAAAACATTAATCTCTACTCTTCACAATATTAGCATAAAACATATTAACATGAAAGAGGTATCTATTCTGGACTGGGTTGGGCTGAACTGGGCAGTGAAAGATGCTGGGTTGGACTGGGTTGGGCAGTGAAAGAAAAAAACCGAAGTATGTTGTGAAGTGTATAGATAGATGTGAAATATATAGATGTAGCAGTAGTCTATCTGTATGTCATATGTTATGATGAATTGAAAATGCCGTACTGTATTGTACCCATTCTGCAATCTGTTAATAAAGTTTTCAATCAATCAAGTTAACTTTGAACCTCGGTTGTCAAGCCTCGTCAATGTTGTGTATGCATCTGGGTAGGCACACTGTGCCTTTAAGACAGCACGGTGGTCTTACGACAGTACCGTCAAGTGTTGTGATAACGTCAGTTGGGTTGGTGTGCTGTTGTACACAGTGCACTGGTTGAGCTTAGCTAGCCCCTTTCGTGACTGCGATGTGCAAACCAGGGGCTTTTGAGCATGAAATAAAATGTCTAACCTTACGTCGTAGTCCGGTGCTTTTTTGGAAACATTATAGTCATAACAGATACACCTAGCTGGCTGCTTTGAGCACACGGGGCTAACGTTAGCTAGCAAGCAGCTATCGCTAAAACTAGAAGCTAACCACTGTATACATTTCCAGTAGACTAACATTACACCTCTGTGATTTAAATGTGTCCTTAGTATACTCGAGGGTTGTACTAGGGTTGGATGCAGTTCCCCGTTGGTCAGTCTGTCTGTTTTCCATCTTCTGCTGTGTTTAACGTTATCCGTTTGAGAGTGCTCCTGATGGCTAGCCTAGTAACGCAGGACTTTTATCATTATATGTCCGCGGGTTGGCCAGTACTGCGCAAACTTTTATTAAACATTATATGTCCGCGGGTGGTCTTGTGCAGTGCTCTCGTGGCACTGTCAACTAAAGCGAGCACTCAGAAGACGCGCACCGTTTGCCAGTGCAGTGATTGCAGAATGTTTTTTTTTTTTGTATACTCGCCAGACTGGCGAGTGGTCTTCATGAATCACTCGCCAAACGTAAAAAATACTCGCATTTGGCGAGTAAAGTGGCCTAATTTCCTCCCCTGATTGAGAACATGGTAAGTCATCCACCTCTGTACTTAAACATGGAATTAAACATAGGATCCATTTCAGTATTTAGACATGGACACCTCTGTACTTTAACATGGAATTAAACATAGGATCCATTTCAGTATTTAGACATGGACTCTTAATCAGGTATTTAAACCTGTATTCTACTCCTCCCGTATTTAAACCTAGAGTATCATCCTCCTGCATCTAAGCAGTGTAGCCACCCTCCTTCAGTATTTAAACATGGATTATACAACGGCATGCAAATTTCTCGATTCTGATTGGCCATTCACACGTCTTTATTGGTAACAATCCACGGTCCTGGGCTCAGGACCCGCCCACAACCAAATCACATAACCCTCCCCGGCTCACTCCGGTGAGAAAACAGGATCGCGGAGATCAAATGGTTATGTTGAAAGCACCATAACGACTAAATATGAAGCGATTCTGTCAAGGGGAATGTGTTAGTATTTTAAACAATGTTGGATGATGTAATTGATGGGTCTTGACTCAATCTAGAACAAAAGAAAAATCGCGGATTGATTGATAGATTAATTGATTGATTTAAATTTCTTCCTTCCTACTTTCTTGCAGCGTTCTCTCTCACACTGTCCGACGCTGGCGTACCCACAAACACACACACACACATACACACACACACACACACACACACACACATACACACACGCACACACACACTGTGACACACACACACACACACACACACACAAATCTACGAATTCCAATCTGGCTTCAGAACATCCCACTCCACTGACACATGCCTTCTCTATTTGAATGACCACATCAAACAAGAGGTGGACGCAGGCAAATACTGCGGCATGGTCATGCTGGACCTACAAAAGGCCTTTGACACGGTCAATCACTCCATTCTGATTGACAAGCTAAAAGCAATTGGTTTTGATAGTCTATCAGTGAGCTGGATGCAATCCTACCTTGAGGGGAGGGAACAGATGGTGGAGGTAAACGGTACCCTATCCCCCCCCCTCACAGTGAGCTGTGGTGTTCCACAAGGAAGCATACTAGGACCGCTACTGTTCCTAATTTATGCAAATGACATGTCGTCAGCTTGTGACTGCAACTTGTTCCTGTTTGCGGACGACTCAGCCCTGCTGGTCTCTGACAAGAACAAGTTACAGGTTGAAAAAACCCTCAGCTCGGAACTAGGCAGAATCTGCATATGGCTCGCTGATAACAAACTATCATTACACATGGGCAAAACAGAGTCCATTCTCTTCGGTTCAAATAACAAACTCAGCAAGACCGACGGCTTCTCAGTTACAGTGGGTGACAATATTGTCACAAGGAAAGATGAAATTACCTACCTGGGGTCCATCCTAGAGGCTAATCTCTCCTGTGACAAAATGGCATCCAATGTAATAAAAAAAGTCAACCAACGAACTCGATTCTTGTACCGGATCTCCTCTCTGGTAAACAAGAACACCCTGAAGACTCTGGCAGGAGCACTCATTCAGGGGTACTACGACTATGCTTGCACCTCATGGTACCAAAGCACCTCAAAGGCGCTAAAAACAAAATTACAAACATCTCAAAACAAACTGGTCAGACTACTGCTTGACCTTACTCCTAGAACCCACCTCACCCCTGCCCACTTCGACAACCTAGGATGGCTTAGAGTAGACGACAGAGTACAACAACTTGCAATGGGCCTGGTCTACAAGATACACTACACGACCAAGGTACCCATGTACATGTCAAAATACTTCCCAAAGGTCAGTGAATACCACGATCACAACACCAGAGGGAGCTCCACAAATCATGTCAAACCCAGATTCGGCTCAAATAAGGGACTAAACACGTTTCGCAATTATGCCACATCAATGTGGAACGCCCTACCCAAAGCTGTAAAGGAATGTGGATCACTACCCACTTTCAAAACCTCTCTCAAGGGACACCTACGGGAGACTGCAATTCAACACTGGCCCCTGTAAATATCCCAACCCAATCATTCCAACCCCCTCCAATGTACAGTCATTTACCTAGTATGGTTTTGTCAATAGTTCAATGTACAATTGTGTTTGTTTGTACAGTGTCTCCTCCCCCCCCCCCCTCAATGTACAGTGTTACTTGTTTATACAGTGTGCCCCCCGCCCCCCCCCCCCCAACCACCTCCAATGTAAATTACCCAGTATGGTTGTCAATATCCCAATGTACCCAACCCCCCCCCACCCAACCTCCAATGTACAGTTTCTACGTCAAATGTATATACTCCCTTTTCTTGACTCCTTCTGTATCACAAACAGTACTGTATTTGCAAATCTGGTATGTCATAAATGTATAGATGTAGCAGTACTGACTATCTGTATGTCATGTATGTCATATATGTCTATATGAATTGAAAATGGGGGACCCTGATGGAAACAAGACAAACGTCTTTCTCAGGTCTGCATCCCCTTAACAATTGTATGTATTGAGCCGTACTGTATTGTACCCATTCTGCAATCTGTTAAATAAAGTTTTCATTCATTCATTCATTCACACGCACACACACACACACACACTCCTGTCTGCAACAGCGGGGGAGTCAGACTGAGAGAGAAGCAGCGCTGTTTTAAGTGAGCATGGTCTATTGAATTGATTGATTGGTTGATTGCTAATTTTATTACTGTACCCCTGGTTTCCAACTGGTTAAGTTTAGGCTAAAAGAAATAAATAAAAAAATAGGGCGAAGAAAACGTTTTTTTCCTATAGGGCAAAGAAAACGTTTTAATAAATTTTCAATCAATCATTCCAATAATACACAGTTGGATGTGTTAGTTGGTTGGATGCACTTCAAGCTGCTTCCACATGAGGCAACTTCTCTCAATCATTCCAATAATACACAGTTGGATGTGTTAGTTTGGTTGGATGCACTTCAAGCTGCTTCCACATGGAGTTGTGGGAACTACTTTTTCTGGCGGATGGTTTTTTCAATAAATCTTCGATTAATGTGTGTTTATTGTATAGAAATACGGTTGGATGAATCTGGCAGTTGTATAAAAGCTTTACACCACGTGCAGTCGTGATTTGTGACCAATAAACCATGCCTAGGGGGGTCTAACGACCCTCGGCTGCGCCTCGGGCCTAACAACCACCCCTAGGCATGGTTTATTGGTCACAAACCACTCCTGCGTGTGATGTAATGCTTAAGTACCCTCCTTCAGCATTTAAGCAGTTAGTCACCCTCCTTCAGTATTTAAAGATGAAGTATCCTCCTTCAGCAATTAAGCAGTTAGTTACCCTCCTTCAGTATTTAAACATTGGAGTACCCTCCTACAGCATTTAAGCAATTTTCTACGAACCATACTTTGTATTTGTCGTGGCCTTCAATACCCTCCTGGATTGAATGCACCCATTTCCCTCCCACTGTCTGTCTGCCCTCTGGTAACTTGGTTGAATTCACCCATTTCCCTCCCACTGTCTGTCTGCCCTCTTCGGGGGACAATGTGACCTCTTTAAAGGTCGGGGTTACCCCACTGACTACCCTGTAGCAGTAATCAACGGGGGTAGGTGTACTGTCCTCCTCGTCACTCCCTTTCCGGGCATAGTCTGTCAGATACTTTGGGGGTTTGTGTTCCCTTGAGGGATACCTCCCACTGCTTGGGGCACTTGACGTCACCCACGGGTGCTCCTCGTCATCGCCCTCTCGGGGTGGCTGACTGTCTGCCTGCATGACCGGACTAAGTACACTGGGCTGATGTGTCTCTGTTTCTACATACCTTACTCTGGAGTCCAGCTCTGGCTCCTCTGTCTGTGTCTCGCTCTCACATGTTGCCTTTGTGACAAACTTGACTAGCATGTGTTTCTGCACTCTCCCTTTACCGGGATGATAAACTAGGAAAGCGGGGCTTCCCTTTTCGTGTCCTACAAAAAGTCATTTTACACAACTAGACTCTGGCTTTCCCCTGTCCTGCAGGTACGCATAACACACTGATCCAAATCGGTGCATTCTGGCTAGATTACACTTCTTTCCTGTCAGTGCTGTATACGGGGTGGTGCCCGAGTGCTTATTAAAGCACCTGTTTCTGGTGTAAGCGGCTTCTTGCACCGCATAATGCCATAGGCTCTTAGGTAAGTTACTATCTACTAGCTTACACCTAGCCATTTCGAAAAGGGTGCGCCATTCCCTCTCTGCCACTCCGTTCTGGTGCGGGGGATATGGATGTGACGTCTCGTGTCTTATCTTGTACCTTCTCAACTGTGATTGGAACTCTCTGTTTGTGAACTCGGTTTGGTTGTCGGACCTCAAGCATCCTACGTTACCATAAGGGGCTACGTCTGCCAGGAATTTCTCCGTGGCCTGGAGTGTGTCACTCTTTGCTTTGAGAAAGTAAACAAACAATGCCCCTGTGCACACATCTGTAAAATACTGTACATATCTAAAGCCTCCTATGGACTCGTTGCTTACTGGGCCGGCTAGGTCTGTGTCAACTAATGCAAGTGGTACCCTTACTTTTTCTGTGGGATTTATGTTTCTCGGTTGAGTAAACTTCCCCGTTTTGCACACTGCACAATTTTTGTCAGGTCTACTCTTTTCACCTTCAATGTGCCTTCTGTCACTGCTTGCAGTTTCAGTAAATCCTCGTAATTACAATGACCCATAATCTCGTGCCATGTCTGAATATCGTGACTGGCCGTCACGCTACACATATCATTATTATCATTACACTTGTCGTTGTCATTACACTCCATTTGCAGATAATATATTCTCTGGTACATCTTTATGTCAAACCGTGTACCGTCAGGTTCTACAAGAACATTTTTACCTTTATCGAAGAATACCTTGGCACCGCTTGCAGTAGCAGCTATTACAGAGAATAGTCCTTGTGGGAACGATGGTACGTAGAGAGTGTTCTTTAACGTCACCGTACGACAGCGCCCCCTACTGTCCGTGAGGCATACCTGTGCGTCTCCTCTCTCTTCTCTCTCTTGCACCAATCCGTAGGTGCGTCTCCCATCTGCCAGCTCCATGCTGTGCCTCTCCGGGTGGAAAGTGTCGTCAAAGTTCTTGAACCGACTCCTGTCATTGATGACATGGGACGACGCACCTGTGTCCACGATCAGTCCCCTCCTCTGGGCCCGCTGCAGCTGGGCCTGTCCGGCGATGCACGCCGTCCGCGCCCCGAAAGCGCAGTCTTCTTGTCCCGTTATTCTCCGGGCGTCGTCTCGATCCGCCTCACGTCGACCGTCTCCGCCATCGTGTCCGCTGCCGTCATCCTGTCCACAGCCGTCATCTTGTCCGTAGCCGCCATCTTGTCCATAGCCACCATTTTGTCCGTGGCCGCCGTCTCGTCCATGGCCGTCATCTTGTCCATGCGCGTATCGCGCGTTCTGGTCGTGTTTCTTCATGCACGCTCTGTCTGTGTGCACCGTGGATTTGCAGAAGCTACACCAGACAGTCTTTGTGCAGTCGCTTCTCCGATGGCCTTTCTCTCTGCATCGCCAACACGCCAGTTCCGCCGTGGTCCTGGTCCTCTCCTTTAGCACCCTCTCTCCCGCCTCCGCGGCGGCTGGGTGGGTATCTTCTGAGGCCTTGAAGTTTCTTTTTTTTTTAGGTTTATCTTTTTTTATTGGAAGAATTAGTACATTTATACATTTCAGTTATCCAAATTATACAACTTCCATTTCCTTCCCCATTCATATCCCCTAATCCCACCCATCCCACCCAGTGAGGGCGACGACAAACATACATGTAAAAATAAATTCAAAATTAAGAAATAAAATAAAAATAAATATAGAAATTTAAATAATTAAACAAAAGTACAGATGTGGCAGACCAAGCTAAGCAAAAAAAAAAAAAAAAAAAAAAAAAAGGAAAATTAAAAGAAAGCAGCGTTTTCCGGTGTTAAACCAAATAGTGCAATAAGAGGGCATGGGTCAATATTCATAAAAATATATCTGAGTAAGATTTAAAAATGGAAGTCCAGAAAGGGGCCAGTACTGGACAATGCCAAAACATATGAATAAGTGAGCCAGGGGCTTGGTGGCACCGGTCGCATGTGGGATCCATGCCTGGATTTATCTTCGCCAGTCTAGTCTTTGACCAATATACAGTAGACGGTGGAGGAGCTTGAACTGTATCAGTGAATGGCGGGCACATATTGAAGAAGAGTGTATTCGGGCAAGAACGTTTTCCCATTCTTTGTCTGTAAATTGATGATTTAGATCGGACTCCCAGTAGCCAATACTGAGGAGGGTAGGGATAGGGATATGATGTTATATAGTTTAGATATTGAGCCTTTGATTACAGCCTTCACCTCCAAGATGCGACGATCAAAGTTTTTGGAGGTG
The DNA here is from genome assembly GCF_963971535.1 of Notolepis coatsorum. Classification (NCBI taxonomy): domain Eukaryota; kingdom Metazoa; phylum Chordata; class Actinopteri; order Aulopiformes; family Paralepididae; genus Notolepis; species Notolepis coatsorum. The sequence goes on along the minus strand of NW_028173942.1, from coordinate 48,101 downwards.
TATGGGGGAACTGGTCAAATTTGCTCTTAACAAAATTACGTACAGTATCTGTAGATATCTGTTTTTGGTAAGTTAAACTTTAGGGACAGTTGTGTGAAAGACATAAATGAACTGTCTTGGTACAAATCATAAATGTTCAGAATGCCATTATTAAACCAGTTGCTGAAGGTTTCATCCACCATAGAGGGAGGGAAAAGGAAGTTTTTGTGGATAGGTGACGACGGTGACATAGCGTGGAGACCAAAGTGTTTTCTGAACTGGGACCAGATCCGGAGGGAGTGTTGTACTAAGAGGTTGTTGGTGTACTGGGCTGTTGTGACTGGGAGCGGAGAGCAAACTAAGGATTGTAAGGATGTTCTAGAACAAGATTCCCTTTCCATGTCCACCCATGCCGGTACCCACTGACAGAGTCCGTAATGGGAACGACTCCAATAGAGAATGCTGTGAATATTTGCAGCCCAATAGTAGACCAAGAAATTGGGTAGTGCGAAGCCTCCCTGCGATTTAGGCTTCTGGAGGGCCATTTTATTTATTCGGACTGGACGTTTATTCCAAATAAAATCTGATATTGCCTTGTCGATGGCTTTGAAAAATGACTTTGGAATGAAGGTTGGAATATTTTGTAATAAGTACAGAAATTTCGGTAATGTGTTCATTTTCACAGTGTTCACTCTGCCAACAAGTGATAAAGGAAGTGATGACCATCTGATGAAATCCTGCTTGGTGCGCTCCAGTAGAGGGGTGAAGTTGGACGCTATGAGATTAGAATGTTTATGTGTTATCGTTATGCCCAGGTAACGGAAGCTGCTTGGGGAAAGCTTGAAGGGGAACCTAGAGGGGGGGATATTTCTAGCTAAGGAGTTTATGGGGAAGAGTTCACTCTTGTTTAAGTTTAATTTATAGCCAGAAAAAACACCAAACTCGTGTAGTATATGAAGGACACGTGGAAGTGTGGCCACTGGATCCGCGATATACAGCAGGACATCGTCCGCATATAGCGAGATTCTTTGTTTCTGTCCATTTCTAATGATGCCTTGGACATGGCGGTCCATGCGAAAGGCAATAGCTAGTGGCTCGATCGCTAGCGCAAATAGTAGCAAGGAGAGAGTTTCAAGTTTCAAGTTTCAAGTTTCTTTAATAGTTGTCATACAGAAGTACAGAATACTTTCATACAAAATGCTTCTTACTGTTACGCTCCAGAGACTGTGCTAGACAAGATAGTATCAAATAACATAGTATAGCATGTAAATTAGAAGTAGAAAATGAGGTCACAGTGTTCAATATAGACATATGTACAATGTTCGATGCAGAATAGACATAACTGAGTTACCATATAATATACAATACTATGCAGTGTACTAATGTACAATACTATATAGTGCAAAGCAGAAATGGGATGAGGTACAATTTAGGTACAATTTACAGTAAGGTGTACGAGTTGTAGTGCAATCCTTCATCAATAAATATAAAGTGTGGGGAGTGGGTGCTACAGTGTGTTTGTTTAAAGTGAGTGTGTGCTATAAAGTGTGTGGAGTGGGTGCTACAGTGTGTTTGTCTAAAGTGAGTGTGTGCGTGTGGATGTGTGTGCTATGTGCGTTTGATGGTTGTTGTTGTGTAGTGTTCATTGTTCGTTGAGCAGCCTGATGGCCTGGGGATAGAAGCTTCTTCTGAGTCTTTCTGTGCTCGCCTTGAGACTCCGGTATCGCTTGCCTGACCGCAGCAGTTCAAAGAGGCAGTTGTTCGGGTGACTGGAGTCTTTAATGATTCTCTTAGCCTTGCCCCTACACCGCTTGTTGTAAATGTTCTGGAGGGTGGGGAGCCCCCCTCCAATTGTGCGTTCGGCTGAACGTGTCACTCTTTGTAGTCTGCTTCGGTCTTGTGCAGTGCTATTCCCAAACCAGGAGGTGATGTTGCCAGTCAGGATGCTCTCTATTGTACATGAGTAGAAGTTCTTAAGGATCTTCTGACTGACTTGGAACTTCCTTAGGCGCCTGAGGAAGTAGAGGCGTTGTCGTGCCTTCTTCACAACACTGTCAATGTGTGTGGTCCATGTCAAGTCCTCGGATATGTAGGTTCCGAGGTACTTAAAGCTGTTGACTCTCTCAACCGGTGCCCCGTCGATGCTGAAGGGGCTGTAGTCCTTGACCCCCGACCTCCTGAAGTCCACAATCATCTCCTTTGTTTTGCTGACGTTCAGGGGGCAACCCTGTCTTGTACCGCATTGTAGGGGGAAATATTCCGAAGTTACATCATTTGTTCGAACTGATGCCACTTGAGAGGAGTATAAAAGTTTGACCCAGGACACAAATTTCTCACCGAAACCGAATTTCTGCAGAGTATAGAATAAGTAGTCCCATTCAACCCGGTCAAAGGCCTTCTCTGCGTCTAGCGCAACAACGACCTCTGCAACGGGAGACTCGGTGGAGTAAATTATATTCATAAGGCGCCGCAGGTTGAAAAAAGCCATTCTATCCTTCACAAAACCAGACTGATCTGGATGGATAATACTTGGTATAACGGATTCCAGTCGTCGAGCGAGTACCTTTGCCAAGATCTTTGCTTCATTGTTGAGGAGAGAAATAGGACGATATGAGCCACAGTCTTTCGGGTCCTTATCTTTTTTTAAGAGCAGGGATATTGAGGCTTGGTAGAGAGTCGGAGGAAGCGAGCAGGTTTGAAATGATTCCTCAAACATAGAAGCCATAATGGGACATAACTGGGTGGAATATTTTTGTAGGAATTCCACTGGGAACCCATCTGGGCCTGGGCTTTTCCCACTCTGCATCATAGTTAAAGCCTGTTGAATTTCATCAGCGCTAATGGGCTCTTCCAAAAGAGTCATTGAATCATTGTCTATGACTGGTATATCCAAATCTGCGAAGAAACTATTCATGAGAGAAGGGTCTTTAGGGGAATCAGAGGTATATAGTGAAGAATAAAATCTTTTGAATTGACCATTTATTTCCAATGGTTCCGTATAGATCTCTCCAGTGGCAGAGTTAATTTGCGTGATCAAGTTCTGAGCGGTGCGATGTTTTAGCTGTAGTGCCAGCACTTTACTAGGTTTGTCACCAAATTCAAAAAAGGACTGGCGTGATTTGAGTAGAAGCTGCTCAGCATGACTGGTGGAAAGGAGGTTAAATTCCGTCTGTAGAGTCACTCTTTCATTATAAAGTGAAGGTGTCGGAGAGACTGAATATGAATAATCCAATTTAATAATTTGGTCTGAAAGTTCAGCGTGTCTGCTGTTGCGCAGTTTATTACGTCGAGCACAGTTAGAAATAATTTCTCCACGGAGGAAAGCTTTAAGAGCTTCCCAAATGATGGACATAGACATGCCAGGGGTAGAATTTACCTCAATAAAAAATTTGATCTTAGTGGACAGGAACGACGAGAATGAGTCCTCAGATAGCAATAGTGGATTAAGTCTCCACGGCCTGAATGATGGACATTTGTCCGGGAAGGCTAGCTCTAAGATTATTGCTGCATGGTCTGAAATAACAATGCTATCGTAAGAGCAGGAACGCACTTGAGATAGAAATATGTTGTCGATAAACAAATAATCAATTCGAGAATATGTATGATGAACTGGTGAAAAGAAAGAGTACTGTTTGGTGGTGGGGTGAAGGAAGCGCCAGACATCTGAAATGCCGTATTGCTTCAGGAAGGACACTATGGCTCTAGCACTCTGAGATTGTGGAGCTGGATTAGATGATGATCGATCTAAAGCTGGGTTAAGAGCACAATTAAAGTCACCTCCCATAATCAGTTGATTAGAGTTCAGGTCGGGGAGTGAAGAGATAAGTTTATTGATGAAATGCGTGTTACCAAAATTGGGAGCATATACGTTGACTAGGACTACCTTTGTGGAATAGAGAGTTCCTGAAACTATAATGAATCTGCCATTAGGGTCAGAGATCACATCAGATGAAGTAAATGGTGTGTTTTTGTTAATCAGAATGGCTGTTCCTCTGGCTTTGCTCTGAAAACCAGAGTGGAACACTTGACCTACCCAAGCTCTGTGTATTCGATGGTGATCTACTCGCCGAAGGTGAGTTTCTTGCAGAAAAGCGATGCCAACCCAAGCTGCTGTAAGTGAGTAAGGATCCTAGTACGTTTCAAGGGGTTATTTACACCCTTCACGTTCCAACTAATTATGTTAGTATTGCCCGCTGACCCCTTATTAGGATTAAACACTGGCATAAGAAGGTGAAAAAATATTCATGACATTTGAGATGGCAGAGTGGTGGTCCAGGGTGCTTACCAGGGGCGGGGCTAGGGGGTGGCTACTTGGGCTCAAGCCCCGAATGTTTTCTGAAAAGCCCCGAATCTATTTAAAAAAAAATAAAAATAAAAATTATAAATGTTTTTTTTTTTTTTTTTTTTGTGACAATTAATCATTGTTATATGAAAATATGTTTGCACCAGATTTAGCAGAAGCTAATTTCCATCTGTAGTCTATCCAGCTGCTAACTGTATTTGAGTGAGTTAAGTCTTGGTGTTATGGTAGACTCAGACCTAAGCTTTAAATCACAATCAACAAGTTGACAAAAACATAATTCTTCCACCTTAGAAACATAGCTAAAGTACGCCGATTTATAAATAAAAAAAATACGATGATAACTATTTTATTGCAATGCACTATTGCATTATTTGATTCTATTTTACTAACTATTTTATCGAGTTAACCCTAGATCTTAAATCCTAATATGAAAAACGATGTGATTTAATGTTCTATGTCTTACCTTGACTTTGTCTATTTTACTGCTATCTATTTTATGCTTTATGTCTGCACTTTATGCATTGCTCTTGATCTGCCAATGTTGTGCTCATTTTATGCCTGTCTTTTTGTACTGATGTGAAGCACTTAAGGTGCTATACAAACACAGTGTATTATTATTATTATTATTATTATTATTATTATTATTATTATTATTATTATTATTATTATTATTATTATTATTATTATTATTATTATTATTATTATTATTATTATTATTATTATTATTATTATTATTATTATTATTATTATTATTATTATTATTATTATTATTATTATTATTATTATTATTATTATTATTATTATTATAAATTATTATAGTTTGCTTCATTAATTAAAGAGTGTGAATTTAAGTGTTCTCTAGTGCCTTTTGTCCGCTTTAAGGTGGTGGTATAAGTTAAAGGTTGTGGTGTCGAAGTAAAAGAAAAATCTGTGCCCGCTATCGCGGGCACCTATCTTGGCTTAGCCCCGGATCTCCTACAATCCTAAATCCGCCCCTGGTGCTTACAATTAAAGATGAGAAAAAGTCATAAAAATAGAAACAAAAAACAATAAACAAAAATAGACAAAAATATTCACTGTGAATATTAGCAATGAAAAACAAACAAACATAGAACGCCCTCTCACGTCCCCGTGGGGCGTGACTACTCACAGCCATAGTAACACTGACTGTGCCTAGCATTACAGCTAACCTTGTGCACCCTGTGCTCTAAACGAGCACCCCGTGAGAACTATAATTCTTAATTACACATGGCAAGAACCAAAAAAGAAAAGGAGAGAAGAAAGAAAAATAATGAATAAATAATAGATAAATAAATGCTCGACCCGTGGCCTTATATATGTAACTAGCTTGGTTAGACAAGACAGGTTTCTAACAGTGTATACACCTAAACCCCTGTTTGGGATCTCATTGTAGTCCACCCCCTCAAGAGACAGGTACTACCTATTTAGGCCAGTAGAATGTAAGATCTCTCTCTTTGGTTAGAGTTCTACGCCAAATATTTGGGCCATGGGGTATGTTATTTTATAAGGGTGCATAGTGGCACCAAACCTGTCTTTTCCATATAACTAACACACACAAACATACACACACACACACACACACACACACACACACACACACACACACACACACACACACACACACACACACACACACACACACACACACACACACACACACACACACACACACACACACACACACACACACACACACACACACACACACACACACACACACACACACACACACACACACACAGAGGCGGGGGCCAATTGATCACCACCCTGGCACACACATACACGCACACACACACACACACACACCCATACACACACCACGTATATAGCTATGGTTAACTTGAATAAGTATGACAAAGATAAATCGCAAGCCTGCAGCCAATTCGGCGCATATAATGCAGTGATAATAAATAATACGATATCCCCAGGAGTGGGATATGGGCGAGTAAACCCGTCAGCTTGCACCCAACGTAAACTGAGACTAAACGTTTAGCAATAGCCAGGCGGCTGGCTGTGGTAAGTGACGTAATCAAGTCAGCCACCAGTGACCCGGATGAAAATGAATATACTTGTTAATCGCCAGCGGGATGACAGTCAGCTTGTATTTAACGAAAAAAATAATAATAGTAACAAGTTAGCTTTAGCAAGTAATAATAATAGTAGTAATAGTAATAATGAATTCAACGTGAACTAAGTTAGCCAACCGGCTATAGTAAGTGACGTAATCGAACCAACCTGGCAGTAACCCGGAAAAAAAAAAAATACAAAAATAATTAAAAAGAAAAAAAAAAATAGGTGGCATTCACCGGCGGGTTCACATTCAGCTTGTATTCTACATAATAAAAATAGTAATAACAAATGAGCTTTAGTAGGTTAAGACTAGCCGGCCGGTTATAACGAGCAAGTTGGCCGCTGTACACAGCAATTACATAGCAACAATCATACCGTGTTGTTACCCACATCAGTATCGTCAACAGTATGGTATATAATAGGAGCAATAGAAGATTGTTTTTTACATAGTCTTCCATTACCTCCCAGGTAATCCCAATGCGAAAAATTACGAAAAGTGGTGGCTCCCCTGGTAGTAGATGAATGCGAATAAGATAAATCATAATAATAGTAGTAATAATAATAATTATAACGGTCTAGCTAGTTGCTAGGACCGTGAGGACTGTTACCGGTCAGCCAAAAATGTTCAGATCCACTTCAGCCGGGGATGTGAGGGGAAAAAAAACCCGAGTCCACTGATGTATATCATATTCATATCCAAGCGTTGTTTGTCCTTTAGTGTAGGCAGGATTTATCGTCAACAGTATGGTATATAATAGGAACAATAACGGATTGTTTTTTACAATCCGGACAAATGAAAATAAATCATAATAATAATAGTAATAATGACAGTCTAGCTAGTTGCTAGGACCGTGAAGAACGTTACCGGTCAGCCAGAATGTTCAGATCCACTTCAGCCGGGGGTGTGAGGGAAAAAACACCCGAGTCCACTGATGTATATCATATCCAAGCATTGTTAGTCCTTTAGTGTAGGCAGGATTTTTTCCTTGTAGAAATCAGCTGCCAGCTCTGGAGAGTCAAATGTGTAGCCGTCCCCGCCGAATGTCAGGCGCAGCTTAGCCGGGTAAAGCAAGCCGTATCTGATGTTGGCCTCGCGGAGCAGATTCTTGATGTCTTTGTATGCACCTCGGCGTCTGGATAGGTCCGCAGAAAGATCCGGGAAAATGTGTACCGTGGAGCCCCTGAATGTTAGCCGCCCCCGCTCACGCGAGAGCCGCATGACCAGCTCCTTCGTCTGGGAATAATGGAACCGTACTAGCATGCCTCTAGGAGGGGCCTTCTGGTGCGGTTTGGGTGCCATCAGGCAATGTGCGCGGTCTAGGACTACCGGCTTGTCGAAGGCCTCTTCACCGAACAGCTCCACGAAAAAGGCGGACATGAATGTAATGGAGTTCTGCCCCTCGATTCCTTCAGGGATTCCAATTATTTTTACATTCTGCCTGCGTGAACGGTTTTCGAGGTCATCCAGTTTGAGTCGTAGGTTGATGTTTTCGCTTAAGGATGCACACAATGTCTCTACTGTGGATGCACACAGTGTCTCTACTGTGGTCAACCTCTCGTCTACATCCACCAATGAAGTCTCCACGTGCTGTATTTTCTGCGTCTGTGTGGATATCGAGGCCTGGAGGACCGAGAGGGAGGTACGGAGCTCGGCCAGTAATTCTGTAAGGAGGGAAGCTACCTCGGCACGAATTGTAGAGGTAATCAGCTCCTTCAATATAGCTGGCGTCAACTCTGTTTGTTCCGCCATCTTGTCGCCTGTACTAGAGCCCGTTTCCTCTAACTCTTCAAGCTCTGTCTTTCGCGTGTATCTTGTTGCTGGTTTTTTAGACATACCAAATGTCTGATAATGTCGTCTGTTTAGTCAGAGAACATAAAGTATTGCTTTCAGTTCGAGCCAAGTCAAATGGGCTGTAGTAAAACTTACATTTTCACGGAGCTACTCGCATGCGCGTCGTTACTCCGCCATCTTTTGCCTTGAAGTTTCTTCACTTGGCCTTGAACTGTCCCAGCGGCATGTCCGTTGAACCGTGTGTTACCAGGAGTGTGAACGATTTGTACAGCTCCGGTAGTCCTCTCATCATCATCGCCATCATTAGCCCATCGCTTGGTGCTTCTCCGGCACTCCTCAATGGCGTCGTGATCTGCTCCGCTCTGTTGACGTATTCGGTCACAGTCTCGGTATGCCCCTTCCTCAGGGCCGTTAGTGCTATGTAAAGGGCCACGACTCGGGGTCTTCCTCGCCCGATGTAATGCTCTCTCAACACCTCCAGGCTTTCTCTGCCTTTGTCTTTAGTGTCGCGGAATATCAGTCCCTAGCTGGTGTCGTCAAACAGTGGCCCCTAACTCACAGTATACGTCTGCGTTACGCTGGTCGTCCAGGGCTTGCTCTTCCGCCGTCAGGTCTCCCGTGGGGGCTGCCAGGATCATCTCCTTCAGTCCCGCACCGTGCATCCAGCATAGCATGCGCTCTTCCCAGAGCTCGTAGTCCTCTGCTTTTCCATTGAATGAGGGCCATTTGCCCCTGCCCTTGTTTTCCATCCTCTTCGTTGGTGGTAGGCGTAGCTTTAGCTCTTGCTGGCCTAGCGTCTAGCCACGCGGTGCTCCCGGCGCTAACCTAGCCTATACTTTTGCTAAGCTTGCTACCCTTATTATTTCGCCCCGGCGTTATCTGGGCCCATAACCTGTTGACAGAATCCGGCTATGGGGCGACAATAATGTGGTCAAGAGGCATGGTTTCTATCTTTAGCCTTTAACTGGCATGGTTTATTTATTCACATGGCAGAGCAGCAGTTCTAGAGTTCTCCTCTCACTGAGAGGCTGGGGGGAAAGAGAAAGAGTGGTAGGAGACATCTATATTTATACTCGCCACCTGGTGGTGTTCCTGAGTGGCTCCGCCTAGAGCGCCCTCTAGTGGAAACAGTTATATATGCAGTTAGACAGTTACTAACAATCTTACACAGAACCTCTGACTTCAACAGTCCTTTATAATAATAATAATAATATAAAAAAAATTATAGCACCTTTCATACAAGAATTGCAGCTCAAAGTGCTTCACAGCAGTAATGTAGACATAAATGGACATACAATAGACATAGGCATACAATTAGCATAACATTGGGATAAATATAGACAGGCATAAAATGAACAGATCATTGACACAATAAAAGCAATGCATAAGGAGCAGACATAAAATGTGTATAAAATAGAATGATAAAATAGACAACATGCATCCATACGTTATCACAATTGACCTCCACTATGTGTCCTATCAATCAATACTATAGTATGAATTAATACTGTTAATACTGTATCCATTAGCTCTATGAATCAACAAGTTGTTAATACTGTATCCATTATACGCTCTATGAATTAACAGGTTGTTAATACTGTATCATTAACTGTATGCTATATGAATCAACAAGTTGTTAATACTGTATCCATTAGCTCTATGAATCAACAAGTTGTTAATACTGTATCCATTAGCTCTATGAATCAACAAGTTGTTAATACTGTATCCATTAGCTCTATGAATCAACAAGTTGTTAATACTGTAACCATTAGCTCTATGAATCAACAAGTTGTTAATACTGTATCCATTAGCCCTATGAATCAACAAGTTGTTAATACTGTGACAACCCCCACTCTACCTGCAAATGGGTGAGTCTGCTGACTCAGAGAGCATGGTGGAGTCGTTGGGTCGTTAGCCCAACCTGACTCACCTGGACAGTGAGAGCTGCATGTGCTTTTATGTGTCCCTGTCTAATTCCCTCTGTCTGCTTTTCCCATCTCCCAGTACACAGGTTATCCAGCACCATTTGATTCTGTGATATATTAATACTACTACTTACACCACACGCACCACACCATACTTTCTCAGTCATCCACACACTGCATTCACCACTGATGCTAATACATCCATATTCATTGTTTATGTCCATTATTTGTTTGTTAGATAGGATTAAATAAATTATTTGGTTACATTGCTATCACGTGTGGACTCCCTATTTGTCACAATTGACCAGTTTGTGACAATACTGTATCCATTAGCTGGACGCTCTATGGCGCTTCAACACCACATACGCTTGGACCCTAGTCACAAATGAGAGGCGCCTCAATTGATCAATAATGTGCTATGCATCAAAATACTGTATCCCTTGGACACAAGGTTGGGCAATTTGAGCGATTTTTGCAGCTCATTCCAATCAGTGGCAGTAGAGGATTGGAATGAGTTGCACCAATAGGAGGTACGAGCCGTGGGAGGTATTAGCTGTATGTTCTGAGAGGACAGAGTGTGGTAAGAGTTATGGGTGAAGTGGAGTACTGTAGGTTGCTGACATTTACACAATCTTACATAGTATTACCATGTGCATGAGTCTACGATATCATACATACGTATCCCCTAAGCCTCTCATTCTATTTATATTAAATGTCGTAGAACAGTAGAGATCCATGTATGGACTTTTTCGCTATGTTCCTCTGTATAACCCGGGAAGCTTGAAGGAATAGCCGCCCACCTTCACATTTCAATTTTAGTGACTTACTTTTCTTCACCAGGTGGACAATTGTCACATTATGGAGGGAAATGTCCCAGTAACTGCCCTTCAGCTATCCTAAAAATAGCCTGATAATGCTCCTGGCTACCGTTGCCTGCAAGCTAACAAACTAGCTTGTGACTAGCGGCACCCCTTGGTTATACAAGTAGAGTCTATGGCTCAGGAACTATGCAACACTTTCAACAGTAAATGAAAACAGTGCTTTCAATGATGAACAAAACGAATTCTAACAGGCCGCTTTTCTGGCAATTAAAATGCAGGCATAGGGTGCAAGGAGGGCTTGAGCACATCTGCACATCTGCCTTATTGCCATACAGAGAGTGTTTATTGATGTATTCTTTGGATGTAGACTTTTAGTTTACCATAATGTACACTTAGAATTGGTGCAGAGGTACTCTATTTTTTATACTTTTCTTTTAGTGTGGGATTACTGTACTCTTTATGAGCCCCTTCCCCCTTACAAGCCCTTTCAATTCAATCAATTAAAAATGTAATTATGAATCAATGAGTCACGACAGAACAACATGGCTGTTTATCTGGTAGTCTTTCTGAGGGTCTATCTGTCAGTCTATCTGTCAGTCCATCTGACGGTCTATCTGACGGTCTATCTGACGGTCTATCTGACTGTCTATCTGACTGTCTATCTGGCCGTCTATCTGACAGTATCTGGTAGTCTATCTGACAGTATCTGGTAGTCTATCGGGTTGTCTATCTGGTAGTCTATCTGGCAGTCTATCTGGCGGTCTAATTGGTGGCCTATCTGGCAGTCTATCTGGATGTCTATATGGCAGTCTATCTGGCGGTCTATCTGGCATTCTATATGGCGGTCTATCTGGAAGTCTATCTGGCAGCAATGACATGTTTGCTTGGTCCACTACTACATGTTTATACTTGTCTGTCTCTTGACTTTTAGTTACTGCCATTACGGGGAAGGGTTTTTATTTAGAAAATGTGTAATGTATTTTATTATCTTTACTCTTGTTGTTGTTGTTGTTGTTGTTGTTGTTGTTGTTGTTGTTGTTGTTGTTGTTGTTGTTGTTGTTGTTGTTGTTGTTGTTGTTGTTGTTGTTGTTATTGTTGTTGTTTCTGCTGCTGCGGCTGTTGTTGTTATTGTTGTTGTTGTTGTGTCTGTAAATGTATATTGTCCTGTACATGTCTCGTTTTTTTTTCTTCAAAAATCCCCTTCCTGGTGTGAAGGAACTCAAAGGGCAAATTGAATGGGCCAGCTGTGCTCGGTCCTGCTGAAATGCCAACGCAAGAAAGTACTTCCTTACAACGTGACGAGTGACTTACAAAAAACAACAACAAAGTATATATTAAACTTCAAAATGTCAAAGTAGCCCTTTAAGAGACGAACGAAGTACCCGTTGTACTTTACCCCCCCCCCCCCCCCCCCCCGCGCTCACATTACCATAATTATACAGGCTATCGTATTAGACATAACCAAGCATCATTCTTCAGATGTAATCAGTGACTTCTCAGTAGAGGTATAACCTTCTCTTTATCTGGATAACATGGTGTTAAAGGGGAACACCACCTTAATTAAAGAAAATCCAATATGTTATTTCCATGGCCTAGGAAAGTTGTGAACATGAGCTACTCTCTCTCCCAAAGCTAGAAACCTGAAAAGTGATAATCAAACTTGTGATGTCATAAGGTAAGTCTGGAGCTACTCCGTTGACAATACATGGGAGACTTTTGTGGGAGTTTTGTGGAATCACATTTTTTTTTTATTCTATAGTGTTCTCAAACAGAACATGTATATGTAATAGGGTGGATTATCCCTACTTAATGAGGGTGAATTTATACTGTCACCAGGTAGTGGGAACCCGGCAGAGCTGAGTCCGACTGGGCCCCCGACTGCAGTGTAAGGGTACTAGATTCGGGCTTAGCAAATGGGGCGGATTGGGCCTAGGATTTACTAACCTAGGTGATGTATACTGGTCCTTCTCACCCTCCAGGGCGATGCACAGCAACCCCTAAACACCCACACTTCCCCTAGTATGTCCCACACCCCCTCACACCCGGTGGCAGTAGTGGTGGATGGTATGATTCTTCCCCAAAGCAGTACCGTACCTTGCTGACTGTTGGAGACCTGGAATGAGCACTGTCCCCAAGTACACATACGGAGTGGATCAAAAGATGTTAGAGGAAAATGATAATAAGAATAATAATACTAAAAGGGGTTAGACGGTGATGCACATTAAGTCACACACACAGTGAATCCAGTTACTCGCCTCTGCTTTTACTGGGACATTACTGTACCATCAAACAACATGTAACATCATTAATACTATACCGCTAAGGGTTAACGCTGGCACACAATTACTTCAAGGGTTAATGTTGGCACATGCTCAAACGAGCTACCTGGAAAGACACCTGTCGCCTATAGGTGCTACAACACAATATACACCCGCAACACAATATACACATGCAACCAAATATACACACGCAACCAAAATAAGTGGGGCCCACACTTTAGAAATAAAAAGTCCCTAAATCTAAGCCGGCATTACCCCACAACAACACAAGATGTAGCGCCCGGTCGCTGCTTGGGAAACGTGGTGGCCGTTTATGTACTGACCCCTTCACTCGAAGCGAGCATGTACTCCACACCAAGCAGGTGCGTGTTCGGCCGTCAAGATCCTGAATACTGTCACCTGCGAGACTCGACGGCAGGGTGGTCTCGCGGGGAATAGGCAGAGGTCGTCTGGCGGGGAGAAGATGGAGGAGGTGACGCCCTCGACGTCCTGCACTGCAGCAGAGAAGGCGAATCGACGCGAGGCGACGAGAGGAGCTAACAGTCTAGTCCTAACTGCAGCTAAGCTAACTAGCCAGTGTGGCTAGACTAAAACGTTCCGACTACACACATATACGCAATGCTGGTCGACGTCTCCGCCCGTCTGCTTGCCGTCCTCTGTGTCTTTCGCCCCTACTCACTGTACTGAAGCTAACCTTGCGGCGCACAACGTCACTTCTTCACACTGGGTTCATACACATGGAAGTCCGCGTGTTATCCAGGTGTATGGCTCTTCGCTAACACATCTGCTCTCATCGGTGAATTCCAGCGAAGAGAAGGATTCTGCCCGCAGACTCCTCCTTGATCTCTGCTTCTTCGCTCCTTCCACCTGTTGCCAACCACCTCCCACCAGCTCCCCTGGCGGTAGTCCTCTGCCAGGGCCCCGTTCCATGTACGTGGTTCAACTAAGTCGATCAACATGTCCATTATCCAGCTTCAGTTAACCCGATGTTCAAAGCCGGGATTTTCCTGTTTCACAAAGGAGGATTCAGTCTCGTTAACTCAAGCCAGACTTGAGAGTCAGGCTCAAGTCAGGCTAGATGCGCGCTCCCGTTTTAGGTGGAAAGCCAGCACGTATCGATGGCAGAGACCCTGATTCTCAACGGCATTGATTGATTAATTGATTTAAGACTTTATTGACAGATTGCAATAGGCTCAATCGCCTCGCCGACAAGTTAAATGCGTTATCTATAGGCTAATTCTAAGTCCCTCATTACCTCAATCAATCAGATTATATTTCTTTAGACTTGCCTGCTGGATTGAATAATCAAATGAGATCTTGCTAGCGAAAATTATTAGTTAACTGTTATACAGAATTACGATACGGCTCTCTTACCCATTGATTGATGTATAGTCAATCTTTTACTTATCTTCTCTGTGGTGTAACGGGTTCTTCTTTTGACTTTCACACGGACGACCGGGGTTCAAGGCCCTAGTCTTTTCCTTCTTTTTGCAATATAGGAATAATTCAATTTGGTGCACGTTGAGAGCTATATAAAGAATGACATCCTCAATGCATGTAGATTTATAATATTTTAACTTAAAACCAGGCTACTTTGGCGTATAATCCTTAATATTATATTCAAAAAAATCATATTGGAAACACGGGGATTTGAACCCCGGTCTCTGAATTGGCAGGCATGAGCACTACCGCTGGGCCACTGGGCCAGATGGGATAAATTCATTGTTTATACATTAATGAACGAGAGACCCGTGTTTAGAATATCCGTTGTTTTGAATGAAGTTTATCTCTTTATCCTCATTCATTAATGTGACGTCAACGGCTCATTCAATTTCTCAAATCCGTCAAACAGCGCATCTCATCAGACATCTTAATCCCAGTTACAATTAAAATAACCACATCATGTGTACATCGCACGAGCGAGAGCCACCGTCGCCACGGTATATATAACGTGCATTATTTAGGACAAAGTGAATTTAATATCAGCATTTTGGGTCTATTTTACATTTCAAAAGCCCCCTCTGGAAGAATGGAGCACAAAAACGTAATTCAGAATGGTATAATGCAGATCGTAGACTGTGGGAATAGTTTCAGGAAACGGGCTGTCACTTCTTTGCGGGGGCGTGGCGATAGTTCAGGCTAACTTGAACTTGAACTCTGCTTTCGACCAGGCTCAAACTTTTGGATATGTTGTCATGGTGATTTGGAGAATCCAGGTACATGAAATCGGAAAGTCAGGCTAACAGAGTTATCCAGCTAAAGTTATCCGGCTAACTCGGTTATCCCGGTACATGGAACGGGGCCCAGGTCTAAGCCCATAGCAAAACGAATCAGAACAACTCAAAAATTACACAACAATATTTATACAACAGTTAGGATGACGTCAGACACATCCATGTGTCTACATATACATACTGTAATACTCACCCCACTGGATGCTCCCAGTGGCACCTACTGTATAACCTCTTCCCTAAGTCATTGTTATGGAGCAGCTCCAGACTTTATACTTGATGATATCACAAATTTGAGTTGTAAGCACTAACTTTTTGAAAACTTTGAATAATAAAAGATAATAAGATCATATAATACAGGCACTCAGAAGTAGCCATCATATCACAGACCCAAACCCCTACCCCCCGCCCTCCCTGCTCAACCCCTTCTAGGTTGTTGTCATTGTTGTTGTTGTTTCTCTGAACTGAATAATAAAATTACCAGCTCGAAGGAGTCTTTACATGTGAGATTTGATCATGTGGCAGAGTTGGATAGACGTATTGCAACATGAAGCTTGTGTCTTGTTTTCAACTAATTTGCCAGATTGTTCCTCATGACGTCTGTGTCATAAATAAACATAGAAAGTTGGATTTAAAGCCCCAATTTGCAGTTTTTCCAATGTCCACACCTTGGCAGGATTACTGGAGAAACATGTTGATATCGATAGAGACTGAAAGAGTCTATCTGGCAGTCTATCTTGCGGTCTAAGATCTGGCAGTCTATCTAGACACTGAAAGAGTCAGGCATATGGCACAAAGGAAGTATTTCTGAACAAAACTTGCTTCATCAACAAAAATAAAAATACCTCTCAGCTTCTCCTCTCTCGCTGCTGTGGGGCGGAAGCTAACAGCAAAACAGCTTCCCATGCTTAGGTTAGGTTTAGGTTTACTTTATTTGTTCAAGGGTGGACAGTGTACATTAATAAAACATTTTACAGATGTAAATGCACCCAATTTTAGCCAAAAGGCAAATTTCCATTGGCAGTCCCCCTGCCAGAAGGTACAGGCTAAAATCCTGTGTGAAAAAAGGGTTAGCAATAAAAACAGAATAAAATCAAGATAAATAACATTAGAATAAAAACACAACAAAAGCACATAGACATACGATAGGGATACAGGTCACAATACAGTCATGGACACAAGGACAGAGCACATCATGACATATTAAGAGACCCAGACATAGACAGACGCACCATATCCACACACACACAGACACCTCAGTGTTGACACTGCTGGTTTTCAATGAGCCATTCCCTAACCCTGCACTTGAATGAATGGTATGATGTGGACAATCTAATTGTTTGAGGAATTGAGTTCCATTGGTGGGATGCTCTGTAGGAAAAGACGGCCTGGCTATACACTTTTTTTTAAAGGGATTGTACAGTCCCCCTGTGGGGCAGAAGCTAAGAGCAAAACAAGAAAGCAATGGTATTTCTGGGAGATGTGGTCTCATGAGAATCAGGCTACCAATTGTTTCAGCAATGGTCGGCAATGTCACAACCAATATCTTTTGTTGGAAATTCTCCATGTAGCTGCTTTAACAACGTAGTAAAACATAGTGACACTGGAAAAGCATTGAGGTATTGGCAAGCCTTCAAGAACACGCACAAACACACACACACACACACACACTCAGATATTCAAATACTTGTTACCTACAGATGGAGCACTGGAAAATATAACCTCTACCGCCGGCACCAAGCTTGGTGACGCCTATGTGAGGCGAGTTGACGGGAGGTGACGCAGCACTGCCTGGTCCAACCAGTAGGGGGAGTCGACTTACAGGGTGGAGAGAGGGAACTATCGTTCTATGTGTATGTGTGTGTGCACACACTACAGACATGGACATATTATTTTGCAATGTAATGGTTTTCTGTTGATTATTTGACTGTCATTGGTACAGTAATGGTGTGGTATTTTCGATTAACGTGCGTTTTTTATTGATAATCAGGTGAGATGTACAGTATTATTCTTTACGTTGAGACAACCCAACATGCTAGCCCCGAAGACCCGCCCCTACTCTGCCTCTGATTCGCAGACTGTGGCTCTAGTTAGGCTCTGGTGATTATTGTGATCAGGCTGTCCTGTGGATTTCAGCTGTCGCTGTACTGAATTTACTGGTAAGTTAACTTAGGTTTAACGTTAGTTTGTTTACTGCAGTTATGTCAGAACGACAATCACCTAAGGTAACGTTACAGTAGCAACTGCTCAAATAAAGCTGTATCCACATTGCTGTCAAGTTAACGTTATGGTCCCTCGAAAACTTTATGCGACCTCAAGGCTTTTCAACACTGGCCGCGTAACATTAGCTAACGTTCATTTAGCAGGATGTAATGTGTAACGTTTAATCAACGTGAAATGGCCCTGAATACATCAAATAATGTATTTCCCAGCTGCTAAATATTGTAAGTGTATGACCAAAAATATATATCACTATGAATTGAAAATGGGGGACCCTGATGTAAACAAGACGAAAGTCTTTCTCTGGTCTGCATCCCCTTAACAATTGTGTGTATTGAGCTATACTGTATTGTACCCATTCTGCAATCTGTTAATGACATTTACATATCTGTAGATACTATATCTCCATCAGCAAGGGATTCATGTGTGCTTACAGACTTGGATCAAACATGGATCATATAGTGGAATTAGTTTTACAAAGTCTGATAGAAATACAAATAATAACAATATTTGACTTGCCTTAACTGAGATGTTATTTTATTTGTCACATATAAGGTACATGTACATTACAGTGAATGAATGAAAACGTATACTATACATGACTATACATACATGGCTATCTGTATGTCATGTATGTCATGTTATGATGAATTGAAAATGGCGGACCCTGATGTAAACAAGACGAAAGTCTTTCTCTGGTCTACATCCCCATAACAATTGTGTGTATTGAGCTGTACTGTATTGTACCCATTCTGCAATCTGAAGAAAAGTACAAAATCACTGTTTCCACGTAATTATTTCTTATGTTTGTATCACAGCTGTGTTCTACGCTTTGCATATAATTTCCCCTCCACTCTGTGTCACCGATCTCTCCACACAATGCCAACCCCCCACCCCCCTACTGTATACTCGGAGGTGTTATATTTTGGGGGTTGGGAAGTGAGTCAAGTCTGCCTGAATGTTCAGGGAGACTTATCCTCCATACAGTATGTTTCAGATGAGGCTGAGGCGAGTGGGTTGAACTTGAAATCACAATAATTTATCCCAAGGCTCCAGATCCACTCCATGGTGATCTGTAGGATTCAACAACAACAGTTAATGTACAGTAGTCATACTTGTTAGCAGCTGCAACAAAGTTATTCAACTCTTGACTAGTGCTGGCCCTTCATTAACTGAAAATACCAAAGGGTTGGCATTGTGCGGAGAGATCAGTGACACAGAGTGGAGGGGAAATTATATGCAAAGCTTAGAACACAGCTGTGGTACAAACATAAGTAATAATTACGTGGAAACAGTGATTTTGTACTTTTCTTCAGATTGCAGAATGGGTACAATACAGTACAGCTCAATATACACAATTGTTATGGGGATGTAGACCAGAGAAAGACTTTCGTCTTGTTTACATCAGGGTCCCCCATTTTCAATTCATCATAACATTGTGTGACCAGTGTGACCTCTCCTATTCTGTCCTGCCTGCTGTCTCATCCAGGACCGACACGGAATCAGGTGCTGGAGCAGTAGAGTGTGGTTTTATTCTGTATACAATTTGGAACACACAACCACAGCTTGTAAGGTACAAGACACCATTGGGTCATCTCCATCAGCAAGGGATTCATGTGTGCTTACAGACTTGGATTAAACATGGATCATATAGTGGAATTAGTTTTACAAAGTCTGATAGAAATACAAATAATAACAATAAAACATTTACTTATAAAATATGTGTAACTTCAAATAAGAAAATACAGTACACAACATTACAAAATATCATAATAACCTCTTCCCTCTAAAGCCCCATTTTTCATATAACAAAATTTATATATTTTTTGAAAACCGATACCGATATTTTCCAATATCATATTTTAGTGCTGATATCAGCCTTGTCTGAAACATACTGTATGGAGGATAAGTCTCCCTGAACATTCAGGCAGACTCACTTCCCAACCCCCAAAATATAACACCTCCGAGTATACAGTAGGGGGGTGGGGGGTTGGCATTGTGTGGAGAGATCAGTGACACAGAGTGGAGGGGAAATTATATGCAAAGCTTAGAACACAGCTGTGGTACAAACATAAGAAATAATTACGTGGAAACAGTGATTTTGTACTTTTCTTCAGATTGCAGAATGGGTACAATACAGTACAGCTCAATACACACAATTGTTATGGGTATGTAGACCAGAGAAAGACTTTCGTCTTGTTTACACCAGGGTCCCCCATTTTCAATTCATCATAACATATATGACATACATGACATACAGATAGACATGTATGTATAGTCATGTATAGTATACGTTTTCGGTTGATATCGGTATCGGAAATTAAGAGTTGGACAATATCGGTATATCGGTATCGGTAAAAAAGCCAATATCGAGCATCCCTAACACCAATATATCTTTCACCCAGAGTGAAAATTGTGTAGTCCGCCGAGGTGGGAACGGGGTGAAACGATACAGCCTTCACTTTACAACCTATAGGGACATTTTATTTCAATGATGCAGTCATCAGACACCATCCCATCTGGAGAGCCACGAGCAGGCCGCTGTCAGAATAGAATAGAATAGAATAGAATAGAATAGAATAGAATAGAATAGAATAGAATAGAATAGAATAGAATAAAATTTAATTAAATAAAATTAAATAGAATAGAATAGAATAGAATAGAATAGAATAGAATAGAATAGAATAGAATAGAATAGATCTTTATTGTCATTGTTACAGTTGTTACAACGCAATTTAAAATGCAGCCCTAGGTGCTAGTAAAAATATAAAAACACAGTCATAAACACAGTATTAAATGTAAAAACAGGAGTAAGGCATAAATAACATTAACATAAACAGGGGGGTGTAAAAGATAATTGCACTATCCCTTAATGTTGTGTGTGCGTGGGAGGGGGGCGGGTGCAAGGGAGACTTGTTTTACATTTTAGCTGAGTTTAGTGCACATATGGCCCTAGGATAAAAGCTAAACTTCAGTCTGTTAGTCCGGGTGGGCATGACACTGAAACGCCTGCCCGAGCGCAGCCGTACGAGGTGTTTGTTGCCCGGGTGGTGTGGGTCTTTCAGTATTTTTACTGCTTTTTTAAGGCAGCGGGAGTTGTATAGTCCTTCCAGTGAGGGGAGAGGGCAGCCGATAATTTTCTGGGCCGAGTTGACGACCCTCTGGAGCGCCTTCCTCTCTGCGGCTGTGCAGCTGAGGAACCACACGTTGATGCAGTAGGTGAGGATGCTTTCCACGAAGCACCGGTAAAAAGACACAAGCAGGTCTTGTCTTCTTCCTCCTGTAGTCCACGATCATCTCCTGGGTCTTTAGCTTACTGTATTCAGCTGCAGGTTGTTATTTTTGCACAGGGCTGACAGCTGCTCTACTTCATCGCGGTACGCGGTCTCGTCGCCTTTTGAGATGCAGCCCACCATGGTGGTGTCGTCAGTCATCATGCCTGCAAAAAAGAAAAATTGTAAAATGTATTAAGCACAATCTCAGGAAGCTCATACAGAACCAAGTGTTTCACTGTAATGTACATGTACCTTATATGTGACAAATAAAACAAAACTTTAATTCATTATATTGTTTAAAATATATTTATAAATCAGTACTACTGAGTAATAATGCTAATCAGATGTATGTAGTATTATTGTGTACAGTGATACAGGTATAAAGACACTATGGTAGTGGTCATACTGGCCAGCAGCGTAACTAGTAAGAGTAGGTAAGGGATGTACAGATATATATATAGTATCTACAGATATGTAAATGTCATTAACAGATTGCAGAATGGGTACAATACAGTACAGCTCAATACACACAATTGTTAAGGGGATGTAGACCAGAGAAAGACTTTTGTCTTGTTTACATCAGGGTCCCCCATTTTCAATTCATCATAACATATATGACATACATGACTTACAGATAGACATGTATGTATAGTCATGTATAGTATACGTTTTCATTCATTCACTGTAATGTACATGTACCTTATATGTGACAAATAAAATAACACCTCCTAATAGACAGTCTCCTCCCCACCGCATGTATATATTCCCTCCCCGCCGTATGTATATTTCCCTCCCACCCACCCACCCCCTCCTAATGTACAGTCCCCTCCCCATCATATGTATATACTCTGTCAGGATCTAGGGGTAACAGTACTGTATATTTGAATACCGCTTATGTCACAAATGTATCAGTACTAAATACCTATATGTCCCTATGCCATAAATGTCATGTATGTTGTGTATGTCATAAATGTCTATATGAATTGAAAATGGGGGACCCTGATGGAAACAAGACAAACGTCTTTCTCAGGTCTGCATCCCCTTAACAATTGTATGTATTGAGCCGTACTGTATTGTACCCATTCTGCAATCTGTTAAATAAAGTTTTCATTCATTCATTCATTCATTCATTCATTCATTCATTCATTCATTCATTCATTCATTCATTCATTCATTCATTCATTCATTCATTCATTCATTCATTCATTCATCTCAGAGGCAACTCAAATATTGTTATTATTTGTATTTCTATCAGACTTTGTAAAACTAATTCCACTATATGATCCATGTTTGATCCAAGTCTGTAAGCACACATGCATCCCTTGCTGATGGAGATATAGTATCTACAGATATGTAAATGTCATTAACAGATTGCAGAATGGGTACAATACAGTACAGCTCAATACACACAATTGTTAAGGGGATGCAGACCAGAGAAAGACTTTCGTCTTGTTTACATCAGGGTCCCCCATTTTCAATTCATAGTGATATATATTTTTGGTCATATACTTACAATATTTAGCAGCTGGGAAATACATTATTTGATGTATTCAGGGCAATTTCACGTTGATTAAACGTTACACATTTCATCCTGCTAAATGAACGTTAGCTAATGTTACGCGGCCAGTGTTGAAAAGCATTGAGGTCGCATTACATTTTCGAGGGACCATAACGTTAACTTGACAGCAATGTGGATACAGCTTTATTTGAGCAGTTGCTACTGTAACGTTACCTTAGTTGATTGTCGTTCTGATACAAACTAACGTTAAACATAAGTTAACTTACCAGTAAATTCAGTACAGCGACAGCTGAAATCCACAGGACAGCCTGATCACAATAATCAATGGTCCAGTTACATTTCCCCCTAACCAGACCTTAACTAGAGCCACAGTCTGCGAATCAGAGGCAGAGTAGGGGCGGGTCTTCGGGGCTAGCATGTTGGGTTGTCTCAACGTAAAGAATAATACTGTACATCTCACCTGATTATCCATCAAAAACGCACGTTAATCGAAAATACCACACCATTACTGTACCAATAATAATAATAATTTAGGACCTGCTCAGAGGTCATCAATCGGCACACATGCGATGCATGCATGCAATTCGTATCTGCGATTAACCCATCCCGTCGTCCTTCCCCCCCAAGGGCAGCCGGGAGCAGACAGGCGTCAACATGAGCCGCGCCAGGGGACCAATCCAAGTGCTCCTGTCCGTCTTCGTCAAGGACGCCACAGCGTTAGCGATCTATTGTTGTGCATGTTTTTCCATTGGGTTTATCTTATCGGGGGGGAAACCCTTGCGAGCACGGGGAGAACATGCAAACTCCACACAGAAAAGCATTACATTGCAAAATAATATGTCAAGTCAAGTCAAGTCAAGAGTTTTATTTGTCACGGCATACGGATATACAATGAAATGCGGGTGGTCTTGCCCGCAACGATGTGCAATTGGTACAACATATAATAGAATCCAATACAAAAAATGTGTGCAATAAAATTGTGCAATAACAGGTAGCAGGTAACAATAAATTTGTGCAATAACGGGTAACAGTTAGCAGTTAACAGTAGTAGTAATAGTAGTGCAATACACTGTTACTGTTGCTAATACTAATTTAAAATGGCCTTTCCTTTTGGCAATAAGTGAGGGTGCGTGCGGCCTGAGTGTGTGCCCGCTCATGCTAAAGTGTTACAGTGGTACTCAATGTTCATTGTTCAGGACTCTGATGGCCTGGGGGAAGAAGCTGAGCCTAAGCCTCTCTGTCCTAGTAGCTGGGGTTCGCAGGCGTCTGCCTGACCTCAGCAGCTGGAACAGGCTGTTATTGGGGTGGTGAGGGTCTTTCATTATCCTGCAGGCTCTGGATTTGCACCTCTTGTTGTATAGAACCTGCAGGGGAGGTAGTGCAATACCCGTGGTACGCTTGGCTGAGCGCACCACTCTCTGTAGGGCCTTCTTGTCTTGTGCCGTGCTGTTTCCATACCAGGCAGTGATGTTTCCAGTCAAGATGCTCTCTACAGCTCCTGAGTAGAAGGACTGGAGTATCTTCCCCGATACTCTGAACTTCCTTAACTGTCTCAGGTGGTAGAGGCGCTGTTTCGCCTTCTTTACTACTGTGTCTATGTGTGTTGACCATGTCAGATCCCCTGAGATGTGGACCCCCAGGTACTTAAAGCTGCTCACCCTGTCCACGGTAGCCCCGTTAATCATCAGTGGTGTGTGTGTCTCCTGCTGTCCTCTCCTATAATCCACGATCAGCTCCTTGGTTTTACCAATGTTCAGGAGCAGGCTGTTGTCCTGGCACCAGCGTTCCAGTACCTCAACCTCCTCCCGGTAGGCCTTCTCGTCGTTGTCCGAGATCAGCCCCACCACCACCGTGTCGTCTGCGAACTTCACTATGGAGTTGGAGCTGAACTTGGCCACACAGTCGTGTGTGTAGAGTGAGTACAGCAGGGGGCTTAGAACACAGCCCTGGGGGGACCCGATGCTCAGGGTGATGGTGTTGGAGGTCTGACCCCCCACCCTGACCGCCTGGGGTCTTTCACTCAGAAAGTCCAGTACCTAGGCGCTCAGGGCGGAGCTCAGACCCAGCTCGATCAGCTTGTCCACCAGTCTGGTGGGGACTATGGTGTTGAACGCTGAGCTGTAGTCAATGAACAACAGTCTCACATAGCCCCCCTTCTGACGGTCAAGGTGGGAGAGGGTGCTGTGCAGTACCTGGGAGACCGCGTCGTCAGTGGACCTGTTTGTCCTGTATGCAAATTGCATAGGGTCCATATCACTGGGGAGGGAGGCACAAATGTGGTCCTTGACCAGCCTCTCAAAACATTTCATGACCACAGAGGTGAGTGCCACCGGTCTGTAGTCATTTGGACATGTTGGGGAGGGTTTCTTCTGTACAGGGATGATGGTAGACATCTTGAAGCAGGCAGGGACCACCGACTCCGCCAGGGATTGATTAAATATGGCGGTGAACACTGGGGCAAGCTGGTTGGCACAGGACTTAAGTATGCGTCCTGTTATACCATCTGGGCCAGCAGCCTTCCTGGTGTTCACCTGCATAAATGCTCTTCTCACACTGTGTACCGTCAATGAGAGAGCGTCCCCCCCCCCCCCCGCGGATGCCCCCCCTCCTCCACAACAGCCGGTGCACCAGTGACGTCACTAGCCGTTGGGCTAGCAGTGCCACTGTTTGCACCAAACCGCGCATAGAAGGTGTTGAGCTGGTCCGCAAGGGAGGCGTCGTCGCTCCCCATTGAGGGGGCGCTGACTTTGTAGTCAGTTATAGCCCTCAGTCCCTGCCATAAGCCTCTTGTGTCATTCTGTGCCATTTGTGCCTCCATCTTGTCGGCATACGTCCTCTTAGCAAGTTTGACAGCCTTGCGCAGAGTGTAGACTGTTGTCTTGTACTCTTCCATGTTTCCTGACTCTCTGCCCCGGTTATAAGCAGTGGTGCGAGAGTTCAGGGCTGCTCTGATGGTACTGTCCACCCATGGTTTCTGGTTTGGGAACACCCTCGCCTTTTTTGTGGGGACGATAGTATCAGCCAGTGTTGTTATGAATGACACTACAGCGTCTGTGAAATCGCTGACGTCACTGTTACTCCTCCTGAACATTCCCCAGTCGGCGTCATCTAGTGCGTCTTGAAACGTGGCCTCTGATTGGTCGTCCCATTTTTTTTACCTCACGTGACACGACGGCGTCACATGATCTCTGTTTATACGCTGGGACCAAAAAGATGGCGGCATGATCCGACGTGTTTGTTGCTCCCGCTAATGGTGGAGCCGGTACAGCCTTGTATCCGGCTCTGAACGGGGTGTAGCAGTGGTCGAGTGTATTTCCTCCCCTTGTGGAGCAGACGATGTGCTGGAAGAAAGACGGCATGACTTTCTTCAGATTCGCCTGATTGAAGTCCCCGGCTACGATCATGGCTGCGTCCGGATGCTTGATCTGGTGCGCGTTCAGATGGTTGTGTAGTTCCCCTAGCGCCCTGCCGACGTTCGCCTGGGGATGGATGTACACTGCAGTCATGATCACTGCAGTGAATTCGCGCGGAAGATGGAACGGACGACATTGGATCGTGAGGTGTTCCATGTCGGGAGAGCATGAACGGGAGAGTATCTTCACTTCCCCGGGGCTAGTCCAGCCGTTGTTGGTCATAAGGCATAGCCCCCCGCCGATGCTCTTCCCGGAGGCTTCTGTACGATCCGCTCTGAAGATGGTGAAGGAGTCGGAGGGAGAGATGCTGTGATCGGGAGTCACTGGTTTCAGCCAGGTCTTGGTGAAGCACAGGATATTGCATTCCCTCATCTCTCGCTGGAATCGGACCCGCGCACGTAAATCATCCATCTTACTCTCTAGCGAACGGGCATTCGCTAGGAACATAGATGGAATAGCCGGACGGTAAGCAGATTTCCTTAATCTTAATCTGATCCCGCTCTTCTTCCCCCTGTGTTTCCTCTTTGTCTTGCGTCCTTCTTTGTCTCCCGCGTTGTCTTTGTCCCGCCTAATCTCCGTTGGCCATTCTTGGCATGATAAAGTGTCTCTAAACTCCCCTTTAAGTCCGGAGTTTAGGTCAATAAGTGACTGACGGTCATATGACGTCCCCGCCAGTGATGCTTCGATAAAAAAAGTAGTAAAAACAAACATAATAACTATAAATGTGCACATTCGTTGCTGAGCAAAACCCATGGCGACTGACTCGGGGTCGCGCCAAGCGTGTGTGTACACAGCGGTGCGCTGGATGGATATAATTCCAATTTGACTTTGCGCCTCCTGGCGGCACAAAACAGAAGCCACACCCACCCTAATAAAATCATTTGACGAGGGCGTTAACAGGGCGGTAGAGGCCGTTGGAATTACGGTAGAAGGGATCTTCATTTCAAATGCTGGATCTGTATTTAGGTATGTTCTCAATCAGGTACCATACATACACCAACATTAGCAGATGTCACTACTGTATAACTATAACTACTGTACAGAGTCTGCTTCAAGGATATAAGAAGCAACATCTCAATCTGTATGACTGCTAACGACAGCAGATACTAGCCTTGTGAACATTGTGCTTAAGCAATGTCCAAATATAATACAATTCAAACAGAGTTATAAGGAAATTATTTCCGCGAGGTACAGGGATGAGGAAGGGATTTGACATTCACAGGTGTTTACATTTTTATTTTATTTATATGTTTTACATATATTTGTATATATATTTGTTTTGTAAGGATTTAAATCAGTAAGGAATTAAATTCATTTTGAGTAGTGGAAAAGGGGTAGGATTAAATAAGTGTATACTTCTTCCTACTCCTTTTTGAACATGTAAATAGAGTTATGTCCTTTTTTTTCTTCTAGAGATTAATGGTTTGTTTTTGTTTTATTTTATTTTGTTTTATTTTCATTTACATGTTCGAAATAAAGATTTAAAATTAAATAAAAACTGCTTGGCCCTCCTCTTTGTGCTGCCAGCCACCGCAAGGCCTCTCACAATTACCCGGTATGAACATGACCCAGGATACGAGATAATGAAAACCAGGAGCTTACACCCATGGGGCGTAATTTGATGTAGGGGACTACCGCTTTCCAAATCAAATCTACAGCTTGCTTACACCTGTAGCCCATGGCTGTGAAATGATCCACTCCAGCTGTTGATATTTTGTTTGAGAGATTTCCTCTTAGAGAAACCCACATGTTGTTCCTGTCAAATTGGGCCGATTTACAATATTCCTCTACCCCAAAAAAAGAAAAAGATGCTTCCTTTCATCTAGGGGCGACAGTGGCTCGGGAGGTAGAGCAGTCGTCTGGCAATCTGGAGGTTCCCGGTTCGATTCCCGCTCCTCCCGGGCAGCGTGTCGATGTGTCCTTGAGCAAGACACCCCCTAATTGCTCCCGATGAGCAGGTTGGCACCTTGCATGGTTGCCTCCGCCGTCGGTGTGTGAATATGTCAGTGAATGTGTGAGTGAATGGGTAAAATGTGAGTAACAAATTGTAAAGCGCATTGGATAAAAGCACTATATAAAAAAAGCAGCCATTTACCATTTACCATCTGATTGACGTACGGATTCATGAAGTGCTCCACGCTATAACAACATTGCAACATTCCTGTAGTTGAACTTCATGAGGCGTCAGTCAATCAAAGTGTTCAAAGCGCTCCTGTGACTGAGCAAATGAAGTGTGAGAAATTGGAGCCGACAGCTACTTGTCAAGCAGCGTATCATGCTAAGCACACGCTCATCAAGGAGAGGAATGACAACAGACACTGACCGACTGCTTGTTGTGTTGCCTCCTGTAGACTGTCGGTGGATGACAGTGTTCGTCACAATCTCTATACCGGGACAGGCAGATTTAGAGTGCAAGCCGGTGCAGAGCGTAGCGGTAGATGATTATTATGTTGGACATAATGAGAACCACTAAATACAGTGCAAAGCAACGTCGGGTAGCGTACCTGCCTGCGTAAGTGCCATGCCTTCCACAAACAGAGTTCACCATCAACCGATCCAAGAAACAGAATATTGGAATGATTATGGTTGTGTTATTTTTGTATTGTATTGTGTGTGTGTTGTTTAGAATATTGCATGCAGCATTGTATTGCATTGGGTTGTTTAGAATATTGCATGCAGCATAGACTATTATAATAGTTTCATAGTTACTAGGTTTTAGGGCTGTCCCCGACTAAGGATTTGGATGGTCGACTATGATTGGCCAAAATGTGCCTTTAGTCGACTATTGGTCGACAAAAAAAAAGAAAAAAAAGAAAAGTATAATATTTTTAAATTAATTTTATTTTTTTATTTTGTTTATCATTCCATTTGGGCTGTGGGGGGTGCTTAATGTCTGAAGGAGTCGACTGAAGGCTTCTTGTCCTCTGCAAAAGCATGCAATTGGTCCACTGATGGATACATCTTGATATTTGTCTAGTCTAGTGTGTTCATTAGATGGGTGAAATCCTCTTTCAGTGCCTCTGTGTCTGTTTTCGTAGGCAGTTAGCCTCTGGTATGCGTGCCATTAGTGTTAGCCATGCTTCTAGGCCTCTTTTATTTTGGAAAGAATGAGAAAAAAATTAAATTCAAAACAAAATTATTATTTTTAATTTTAAATTTTTTTAATATATTCGACTAAGAGGTTGGCCAGTCGACTACGGCTCCTTTCGACCGATTAGTCGACTAATCGACTTATAGGGGTCAGCCCTTTAGTGTATCTCCATGCAGATATCTTTTTTTTTTATCCACTTTTTCTCCCATTTTCTATATTTTCTCCCATCCCAATTTCGTATCATCCAATTCACCCATCCTCCCCTGTCACGGACGCTGTTTCTTGCCTCCCACAAGCCGGCTGCAATGTGGACTAAGTCATACATAGCACAAGTTCCCTCCGGTACTTGAGGTAACAGCAGTCGCATCTTTTCACCTGCGCAGCTCGATCTCTCAGTGGCGAGGAGTAACGCGTGGGAGGCTCACGCTGCCCCCGACACTTCCTGATTCTACTGCGCAGGCGCACCAACCGACCTGTAGGAGTCGCTGTCCACAACGCCCGATCCCCACCCATCAGTTTCCCACCCCCTAATACGGCCAATGTGTATTAGTACGGACGACCAGCTAAACTGAAAGCAAATGTGGAGCACTGGGCTCGAACTGACGAGCCCAGCGTCTCCAGCATTTCATGGCGAGCGCCTTGCCCACTACGCCATGTAGCCGCCACTCCATGCAGATATCTAAAGGAAATAGTGGACAGCTCTGACGTCGCAGGGCTCGACCTGGCAGCTGGGCGCGTGTTGAAAGCCTGGTGCTTCTAATGTACATCTGGTTAATTTAAAACAAGTGGTTAGCTGGCAAACCTGTTGTCTGTGCACACGTCTACAGGGTATTACATGGTACTACAGTATACTACATGGTACTGTAGGGTATTACATCGTACTACAGTATACTACATGGTACTACAGTATATACTACATGGTACTGTAGGGTATTACATGGTACTACAGTATACTACATGGTACTACAGTATATACTACATGGTACTGTAGGGTATTACATGGTACTACAGTATACTACATGGTACTGTAGGGTATTACATGGCACTACATGGTACTGTAGGGTATTACATGGTACTACAGTATATACTACATGGCACTACAGTATATACTACATGATACTACAGTATATACTACATGGCACTACAGTATATACTACACACTACAATATACTACATGGTACTACAGTATACTACATGTTACTACAGTATACTACATGTTACTACAGTATACAACATGGTACTACAGTATACTACATGGTACTACATGTTACTACAGTATACTACATGGTACTACAGTATATACTACATACTACAGTATACTACATGGCACTACAGTATATACTACATACTACAGTATACTACATGGCACTACAGTATATACTACATACTACAATATACTGCATGTTACTACAGTATACTACATGTTACTACAGTATACTACATGTTACTACAGTATACTACATGGTACTACACAGTGATGTACCTGAACGCGTTCAATGAACGATCGTTCATGAACGCGTTCGTATTTTGGGCGAACCTGAACTGAACGTACTGATTATCCGCTAAATGAACGTAATTGAGAACGCGTTCATTCTCAGCGCTGTGTAACGGAGTTCAAAAGTGCGTTCATTCTCAGCACTCTGTTATAACGGCGTTCAAAGATGTGCCAGATTTCATATGTATTTCAGCCGAAACCCCTGTTAAAACACACCGTAAACATGCTTTAAAATTTTGTGGAAAACCAACCGATCTGGCAACGCGCCTGTACACCCCCTGCTACGTCATCAGACTCATCACAAGTTCAACAACAGCGGAATCTGCGCGCAGAAGCCCAGAGCTGCGCAGCAGCAGGTCGAGAGCAGCACTCGCTCAGAGAACTCTACCTCTAGATGTCGGCGCTTGGGGATTTAAAATAGTTTAACGTTAAAGTCAGTACTGACTCAGACGGAAACAATCTAACGTTTGTCTGTAAACTTTGTCCACCCGGTTTGAAGAAGCAAGTCCCCACATCGACGCGACGACGTCGACAGCAACATTGAGAATATGCAAACGTCCTGTTTTAGTTTTCATAATAAAGACAATTCAAGCAAAGTTGTTCCTCATGTTTTTGAAAATATACTGTAGAGATGAAAGCTGCAGTGTGGACTGAATGCGCGGTGCAAAGCGTTATGGAAATGCCAGTATTCTGATTGCTGTCTGTGTGGTTCAATATTTTTTACAAATAATAGTTTGCAGCAACGTATTGAAAAAAGAACTAACAAAATGGGCCGTTCAATATCTCCTTTATGTTCGAAATGTCAAACAGACCTGGGTACCTACAGGCTACAGTCTATCACTACTTTTGGGAATCTAAGTGTTTATCCAGGTTCTGGGGCAAAGTGATTGATTGATTGATTGATTGATTGATTGATTGATTGAACACTTTATTAACATATTGCAGAAAGGGTACAGTATACAGCTCAGTCATGAATTGAAAATGGGGGACCCTGATGTAAACAAGACGAAAGTCTTTCTCTGGTCTGCATCCCCTTAACAATTGTATGTATTGAGCTGTACTGTATCAGGGTCCCCCATTTTCAATTAATCAGGACATACATGACATACAGATAGACAGTACTGCTACATCTATACATTTATGACATACCAGATTTGCAAATACAGTACTGTTTGTGATACAAAAAGAGTCCAGAAAAGAGAGTAGGCCTATATACATTTGACGTAGAAACTGTACATTGGAGGAGGTTGGGTAGGTGGGGGGGGACTGTACATTGGAGGTGGTTGGGGGGGGGGGGGTTGGGTAGGAGGGGTGACACCCTTTATAATTCAAACGATTTCAGCCCGGAAATGCATTCTGATAAACTGGATTAAGGATAAGCCTCCATTTTTACAAATGTGGTATAGAGATGGTTTGCTTTTCCTTTTTGCTTGCTTATTTTTGTTTTGTTTTTGCTTGCTTATGGTGTGGATGATGGCATAGAGATGAACTGGAGGACCCCCCCCTCCATTGTCCCAATGTGTGTTTTTGTAATGTAAGTAACTGTATGTGAAAAATCTATATAAAAATCTATATATATATCTAAAAAGAACTAAATTAGTTCATTTTTGAAACCATGAACTTTAGTTCAGAATTTTGAATTATGAACTATGAACTGAACTAGTTCATTTTAAAAATTGTGAACTGTGAACTGAACTAGTTCATGTAGAAAGTGAACTTTCCCAACACTGGTACTACATGTTACTACAGTATACTACATGGTACTACAGTATATACTACATACTACAGTATACTACATGGTACTACAATATACTACATGTTACTACAGTATATACTACATACTACAATATACTACATGTTACTACAGTATACTACATGTTACTACAGTATACTACATGTTACTACAGTATACTACATTGTACTACATGTTACTACAGTATACTACATGTTACTACAGTATATACTACATACTACAGTATACTACATGGTACTACAGTATACTACATGGTACTACAGTATATACTACATACTACAGTATACTACATGGCACTACAGTATATACTACATACTACAATATACTACATGTCACTACAGTATACTACATGTTACTACAGTATACTACATGTTACTACAGTATACTACATGTTACTACAGTATAATACATGTTACTACAGTATGCTACATGTTACTACAGTATACTACATGTTACTACAGTATACTACATGGTACTACATGTTACTACATGTTACTACAGTATACTACATGGTACTACAGTATATACTACATACTACAGTATACTACATGGTACTACAGTATACTACATGTTACTACAGTATACTACATGTTACTACAGTATACTACATGTTACTACAGTATACTACATGGTACTACATGTTACTACATGGTACTACAGTATATTACATGGTACTACATGTTACTACAGTATATACTACATACTACAGTATACTACATGGTACTACAGTATATACTACATGGTACTACAGTATATACTACAGTATACTACATGGTACTACAGTATATACTACAGTATACTACATGGTACTACATTATACTACATGTTACTACAGTATACTACATGTTACTACAGTATACTACATGTTACTACAGTATACTACATGGTACTACAGTATACTACATGGTACTACATGTTACTACAGTATATACTACATACTACAGTATACTACATGGTACTACAGTATATACTACATACTACAGTATACTACATGGTACTACAGTATATACTACATACTACAGTATATACTACAGTATACTACATGGTACTACAGTATATACTACAGTGTACTACATGGTACTACAGTATATACTACATGGTACTACAATATATACTGCAGTATACTACATGGTACTATACTACATGGTACTACAGTATATACTACAGTATACTACATGGTACTACATTATATACTACATGGTACTACAATATATACTACATGGTACTACAGTATATACTACAGTATACTACATGGTACTACAGTATATACTACAGTATACTACATGGTACTACAGTATATACTACATGGTACCACAGTATATACTACAGTATACTGCATGGTACTACAGTATATACTACATGGTACTACAGTATATACTACAGTATACTACATGGTACTACAGTATATACTACATGGTACTACAATATATACTACATGGTACTACAGTATATACTACAGTATACTACATGGTACTACAGTATATACTACAGTATACTACATGGTACTACAGTATATACTACATGGTACTACAGTATATACTACAGTATACTACATGGTACTACAGTATATACTACATGGTACTACAATATATACTACATGGTACTACAGTATATACTACAGTATACTACATGGTACTACAGTATATACTACAGTATACTACATGGTACTACATTATATACTATATGGTACTACAGTATATACTACAGTATACTACATGGTACTACAGTATATACTACATGTTACTACAATATATACTACATGGTACTACAGTATATACTACAGTATACTACATGGTACTGTAGGGTATTACATGGTACTACAGTATACTACATGACTCTGCAGGGTATTTCATGGTACTACAGTATATACTACATGGTACTGTATGGTATTACATGGTACTACAGTATATACTACATGGTACTGTAGGGTATTACATGGTACTACAGTATACTACATGACTCTGCAGGGTATTTCATGGTACTACAGTATATACTACATGGTACTGTATGGTATTACATGGTACTACAGTATATACTACATGGTACTGTAGGGTATTACATGGTACTACAGTATACTACATGGTACTGTAGGGTATTACATGGTACTACAGTATATACTACATGGTACTGTAGGGTATTACATGGTACTACAGTATACTACATGATACTACAGTATATACTACAGTATAATACATGTTACTACAGTATATAATACATGGTACTACAGTATATACTATTACTACATGGTACTACAATATACATGGTTGTGCATAGCACTAGATGGCATTACATAGTACTACATTAAACTACATGGTATAATATAGTACTAGATGGTACTAGATAGACAGTGGCCCAGGAGGTAGAGCGGTCATGTGATATTATGAAGTGATTTGATGTGTCCTTGAGCAAGACACTTAACCCCTAACTGCTCCCGATGAGCAAGTTGGCACCTTTCATGGTTGCCTCCTCTATCGGTGTGTGAATGTGTGAGTGAAGGGATGAATGTGAGGCATAGGTTCTAACACCCTTTGGTTAAGAGCGCAATATAAATGCAGTCAATTTACCATTTAAGCATGTAGGCTACATGTGCATGCACACACACACATGCACACACTCAATTGATTTATTCATGTTCACATGTTGCAAATAGCCGAGGGACATGAACAATGTAAATACATTCAAATATTCCGAGACCTTTCGCTTACAGTTGTGCTCTATTGACAAATTAGGTTGATAAGCAGGCCTACATGCACACACAGTCGCACACACACACGCACGCACGCACGCACACACAAGCGCACGCACGATTGCACGCTCGCACGCACACACACACACACACACACACACACACACACACACACACACACACACACACACACACACACACACACACACACACACACACACACTGTATACACTAAGCCTTTTTTTTTTTATCCACTTTTTCTCCCATTTTCTATATTTTCTCCCATCCCAATTTCGTATCATCCAATTCAACCCTCCCCTGTCACGAACGCTGTTTCTTGCCTCCCACAAGCCGGCTGCAATGTCCACAAGCCGGCTGCAATGTGGACTAAGTCATACATAGCACAAGTCCCCTCCGGTACTTGAGGTAACAGCAGTCGCATCTTTTCACCTGCGCAGCTCGATCTCTCAGTGGCGAGGAGTAACGCGTGGGAGGCTCACGCTGCCCCCGACACTTCCTGATTCTACTGCGCAGGCGCACCAACCGACCTGTAGGAGTCGCTGTCCACAACGCCCGATCCCCACCCATCAGTTTCCCACCCCCTAATACGGCCAATGTGTATTAGTATGAACGGCCAGCTAAACTGAAAGCAATGTGGAGCGCTGGGCTCGAACAGGCAAGCCCAGCGTCTCCTTCATTCGTGGCGAGCGCCTTGCCCACTACGCCACGTAGCCGCCCATTTTATACACTAAGCCTTATGGCTTTCCACTCGTCCACACCCACACAAATAATAAGGGGCACACACACACACACACTGAGAAAAAACTCAAGAGTTGAACCCCTGGCCAATCGGGGGGCTGTTTAACTACAGGCCCTATCTGAGAGCACTCGTGTGTGAAAGCAGCGAAGCATCAACAACACACGCTAAGGCTCTGCTGCTCCGCACACATGATCCCCTGCTACGCGCTCCCCACCCGCGAGGACGGTCGGAGCGGCGCGTGACGCCAAGCCACGGTGTTCAGCTGGTGATGTGAGAGACGCCCCCCCCCCCCCCCCCCCCCCCTCCCCCACAACCATCCCCCACCACTCTCCTCTAAGCGGCTCTGCTCTGCCCCCCCCCCCCCCCCCTGCCCCTCTCCTCTACGCGACTCTGCTCTGCACGCCACATGCTGTACTGAGCACACAACCCGGGCTCGTCGCACACGGAACACGACTTGCATCTAGGCGTACGTAGGGCTGTGTGGTATGCTGCTATGTGTATTATTTTCAGACACCTGTGTGTGGTGGGGAGAGAGAGAGAGGAGAGAGAGAGAGAGAGAGAGAGAGAGAGAGAGAGAGAGAGAGAGACAGAGAGAGAGAGAGAGAGAGAGAGAGAGAGAGAGAGAGAGAGAGAGAGAGAGAGAGAGAGAGAGAGAGAGATGTTATTTGTGACTCTGCTTTGGCAACATGTTCGATCCAAAACGTCATGCTAATAAAGGCCATTGAATTAAATTGAGAGAGAACGGCGGGGGGGGGGGGGGTAGATAGAGAGAGATAGGTGCAGAGAGAGAGAGAGAGAGAGAGAGAGAGAGAGAGAGAGAGAGAGAGAGAGAGAGAGAGAGAGAGAGAGAGAGGGAAATTAACTGAGTGGGAGTATGGATTTGAAATGGATGCTGTTGTCAGGGACACATTCTGCATGGCCTTGGTGCCATTTAGATTCCTTCTATAAGCTCAACACTCTCAAGGCGGATGAGACACCCGTCTCAGACAAACGTGAGCACATCTGTTGAAGCATATAGACCTGGCGAGGGAGGTTCTACCTGTGATTACCCCATGGTAGTCACCCCTTGAAGATCAAAACTATAGGTATCACAGCCAATATTGTGTTGGTTCATCATCTTTGACAGAGGTACAGTATATATATTTGATTCTTATACTGTTACAACCAATACAGGTAAATGTTTTAATCTTTGAGGAAATGCATATCGTAATCAGTCTACAGTACCAATATGCTGCGGCATGCCTCACCAATCTTCAACCAATCACAATGTCAGCCTTCCCTCGAGCCTGGCCTTCAAATACAATTAAGTGCACAGTCTTTCTCAAATTTAAAAACACAGATCTTGTTTAATTATAAGGTTTTGATTGATTGATTGAAAACTTTATTAACAGATTGCAGAATGGGTACAGTACAGTACAGTACAGCTCAATACATACAAGGAGATGCAGACCAGAGAAAGACTTTCGTCTTGTTTACATCAGGGTCCCCCATTTTCAATTCATCATACATAAGATAATATTAGATAAGATACTCCATTATTGAGCCCCTTGGGGAAATTCGGGCATCATAGCAGCATGGGGGAGGGGAGGTACATGTATGGGCAGGGTAATAGAAGAAACGTGAGGGTCTGTACCCTAACTGGCATGATATATGTCAACATTTGTGTTTTACAAAGGTTTTTGTAATGTGTGTACCGCAATAATTCAGCGTGATTATCCAAAATGGCCGTCAGCTGCGCTGCCATTCATTTTGATGCTCTAGTCAAACTACTTCATCTTCTTGTGTCACCTTACCCCCACTGTCAGTGCTTGCCTGGGATCGCTTTTACATTTGAATGTAATCTAATTTTGATCAGTCGCAAATCGTTTCCACGCTACCTGCACAGATGCAATAAATGCTGAGGTTCTCGCTTCCCTTTTGCACGCGGCCCTCGCCTTATAAGGAGCTGGTGGGTCGTGTCTGTATGCAAATTCAGGTGTATGTGAACGCACTTCCAGTTTAAGAATGAGTGACGTTTTTTTCAGCTGCGTTGATTTTGGCCACCTACGAAGACCGTTTCACACGTTCAGGAATCCGGAGGAGGATTTCCGTAAATTAGTTTTTACAAAGATAGTTATAAAGATACTTACAAACATGTTTGAGAATGAGGACCATTGTCGTTAGCTATGCGTGTGTTTGAACGCGTGCAAGCACGTCTGCTTCATTGAGGAATAACAATGCTGCTCCATTATGCAAAGGAGAGAGAGAAAGAGAGGACAATTTGCAAAGCTAATGACCACCTTCTGCTAGTGTGAGTCGTGTGTGTGTGTGTGTGTGTGTGTGTGTGTGTGTGTGTGTGTGTGTGTGTGTGTGTGTGTGTGTGTGTGCGTGCGTGCGTGCATGCGTGCGTGCGTGCGTGCATGCGTGCGTGTGTGTGTGTGTGCGTGTGTGTTTGTTTGTTTGTTTGTTTGTTTGTGTTTAGTGTATGTTCACAACTATGATATAATTTACAGAATGAATACAAAGTTGTGTTAATTGTGCAGGCAAGTACAGAGGGTTTATTTAAAGTCCTTCCTCGTTCATTTCAGTATAATTTCATGTCATTAAAAAACACTGCAACACAATATGTACAGAGGAAAAAGAGAGGGAAAGGAAAAATGGACTGCATTTATATAACAGCTTTTATCCAAAGATCTTTACAACCTGTGCCTCACATTCACCCATTCACTCACCGACGGCAGAGGCGACCGTGCAATGTGTCAACCTTCCTCGTCAGGAGCTGGCATGGATTAAAGGATCAGTAGGCGGCCTTCAGTTTAAGGATCAAATTCGGTTTATGGATTAGAAAATATTTATATTTTCTGCCCAAAATCAACAGCCACGTATAGCTCCTCTAAGTGTCTTTCTCAAGGACACCTCGGCATTCGGGGAGGTGCTGGAATCTAACCGGGAAACGCACACAAACGTCTAGTAATATACACGATATTCGATGTTTTGAAAGTTGTTAAAGAAGATAACGACTTCACGGTTGTTTTCAATTAGTTCCAGAGATGAGATGAAAAATTTCTATGCGGGTGTGTATGTATGTGTGTGTGTTATTATGTGAATGTGCATGTTCGTGTGTGTGTGTGTATATGTGTATGATTGTGTGTCTACGTGTAGGTATGTGTACTGTATGTTTGTGTTTATGTGTGTGTGTGTGTGTGTGTGTGTGTCTTTGTAACGTATGTTTGTGTGTGTTTATGTTTGCGTGTGTGTTTGTGTGTGTGTAGCGTATGTTCGTGTGTGTTTATGTTTGTGTGTGTGTGCGGAGTGTATGTTTGTGTGTGTGTTTGCATGTGTGCGTGTTCAGTGTATACATGTGTGTGTTTGTGTGAATGTGTATGTTTGTGTAACTGAGGGGTACAATTCCCTGACTGTATTGATAAGTATGGTATCATTAAACCACTACCGCTTTATGTACTTTAATTACTGGCCATACAGTACATGATATATAAATATGATGAACACTTCCCACAATGAATCGGTTCCACACCAAATGGTAATTAAGTATGTATTGCAGCAAAAGGTACATAATATACTTCTCTGTATTTTACTTTGGATGCGCTTATAAGGCAAAGGAATGTGCGTAGGCAAATCAATAATGAATGTCCATTCTCTGGTTACGCAGGAGGTAATTATACAACCTGAATCTTAGGGAATTATATCTATGGTACACTAGTAATATATAGCGGGAGATACTGGAAGGGTCCCCCCGGTTGTAAGCCAGCAGGGGTAGAGGATCTGTCGGTAGTAGAGAGTCTGGTCAACGATGACTAAGGAGACTCCAAGTACAGGAGACGGTGCAATAGCCTCTTGATCCACAGACGAATACAGCTGTTCTCCGTAGACTGTAGCTCCACAGTGAAGAAAGCTAGCCGGCCTCAGGCTCTCTGAGGCGCAGACTCGACTGGTCTCCTCACAGGGTAAATCCAACACGTGTAGGCGTCGGCGATTCTCCGCTCCATAAATCACAGGACCAAAACAAATATAATCCAGCCGCAAAGGGCTATGTAGTCGTCGGGTAGATTAATCCAGTGTACATGTCCACACGGTTCTCGTCTAGGTCTCCTCGGGTGAAAGCGCCATGAAAGCAGCCCAGCCTGGATAAGCACTCTAGCTGATACGAGGAAGCGTTGGTGATGCTGGTCACTGTAGAACTTTAGCCGCACGATACACTATACACAAATAGACTATTACTGACTTAATAGAAATATGTTGCACTCGACGGTATAGCGCCAAACTCTGACAATTCAGTTATTAATTCGCACGCGGTCTCAATGCTCTATTTGGGGCCAAACAGGCCATACTTCACCGCACAGAGTATCGTGGGTGAGGCTTCAACTTATTGGGTAACTCTACTTCTGTATTCACCTGCGCCATATTTATATGCACGGCGAACAAACTAGTGCCAACCTCATTTCTGTCTCGTATTCCTGGGCAAGGCCGGGCATGTACAGACATGTCTTGACGGTGGCTTTGAACCTGACTCTGGAGGCACGGCCCCGGCGCCTGTGGACCGCTGTCCAATAGGAGAATGAAATATTATGGTCTGTAATAGGCTAAAGGGATATTCCGTGTATATGTACAAGGAATATACAAGGGATATCAAACGATATACAAATACTATGCAATATATATCAATCAATAAATATATATATTCGGTTTAATCTGATCCTTTGTAACAGCCGCCTCCTAATTAGTCCCACCTAATTAGC
Organism: Notolepis coatsorum; assembly: GCF_963971535.1. NCBI lineage: Eukaryota > Metazoa > Chordata > Actinopteri > Aulopiformes > Paralepididae > Notolepis > Notolepis coatsorum. The sequence continues at coordinate 7,732 of NW_028173942.1, read as the reverse complement.
TAAGCAGAGACAGATTAACCGCACTGTCCACTACTCAATGTCTGTTGTGAGGGGTCGGGCAGTTCACAAAGTCATGGGGTCATGGTCATCATAGATAGTATCGGGGAGCCTTGGCAGTTCTATTAGCCTCGCCACGGGTCGGGTGTAGATCCGTCCTTGGACGAGCACTTCGGCTGCTCGGACCTTTCCGTCGGCACCGGTGATCACTTTGCTTACGCGGCCAGCCGGCCACATAGCTCGGGGTAGTGACTGGTCGATAATCATGACGACTGTTCCTTCTGTCAAATTGTCTCTCTCTTTCACCCATTTCTGGCGGGTCTGTAGAGACGGTAGATAGTGGAGTAGGAAGCTGTTCCAAAACTTGTCAGCCAATACTTGACTGTACCTCCACATTCTTCGGCCGTTCGCTTCTTCAGGCCTGTACATTGTCTGTGGTAGCGCGGGGTCCAGCCGCCCCATCAAGAGTGTGTTGGGGGTGACTGGGTCGACATCTGCTACATCACTTGAGACGTAACCGAGGGGCTTTGAGTTCAATACTCCCTCGATCTCCGTGAGGACTGTCATTAGGACTTCTTCCGCCACGGTCTGGGCCCCAAGCACGGCGTACAGGGCTGTCTTTATTGAACGTACTTCTCGTTCCCAAGTTCCACCGAAGTGAGGTGCGTTCGGGGGATTAAACTGGAAGTCAATCTGGGATGGAGCGAGGTGGGTCTTAAGTTCTGGGCCCATAGATTGGAAGCTCTCTCTCAGCTCTCTTTCTCCGCCTTTGAAGTTTGTCCCGTGATCAGACACTAATATAGACGGTTTGCCTTTCCGCGATGTGAATCTTCGGAAGGCCATAAGGAATGAGTCTGTGCTCATGGTTGGAAGGAGTTCTATATGCATCGCTCAGGTGGTCATGCATTTGAATACAATACCCCACCGCTTCTCGGTTCCTCTTCCTTTCTTTATATACAGCGGGCCGAAACAGTCCATACCGGTGGAGTGAAAAGGCTTGTCGCCGAGTCGGAGGCGACAGGGAGGTAGGTCAGCCATCCGGGGTATACTGGGCTGCGCTCGCCACTTACGACAGTCTAGACAGGTTCGCTGGAAGCGCCGCACTGCTTCTCTCCCTTGCAGTATCCAATAACGACGTCTGATCTCCGCGAAGACTCTCTCTGCCCCGGCGTGATGCACATCCTCGTCGTATTTCTTTATGATCAGCTCTGTGACCTTGTGTCGGCTGTTTAAGACTATCGGGTACTTGACGTCATCCGGTAAGTCTGGAGCTCTCCGCAGACGACCACCCACTCTGATGAGACCATGGGCGTCGCTCTCGGGGGCTAGGTGGAGCAGTCTGCTGTCTGATGGGACGGGCTTTGCTCCCTGTAGACAGTCTAGCTCATCGGGGAACGAGTCTCTCTGGGCTCGTTGTAGTAGAAGAAGTTCTGCTTCTTCGTAGTCAGCTGCAGTAATGTCAGTAGTGAGCTGAACCTCTGGGTGGTGCCACAGGAATGTCTTTAGCTGCGCACTCTCTAGGGTGAGGCAATCGTCTATGTCGGGGTCTGTGGAGACGAGTGTGTTCAATCCACAGAACATAGATTTCTTGTTTTCGGCCTCCTCTTTACTCGCTTCCCGTGGGGTGGGTGTAGGCCACTCTTCTTCCGGGAGCTTGAGGAACTCTGGCCCGTCACTGTATAGGTTGTGACGGGTGAGGTCATCCAGGGACATTCCCCGGGTGATGACGTCAGCTGGGTTGTGTTTTGTGTCCACATACCTCCAGCTTGCTACTTCTGTTAAATCTTCAATCTCTGTGACTCTGACTCCCACGAAGACCTTGTATCTGCACGAATCAGACCGGATCCATGTGAGTACTGTCGTGGAGTCTGACCACAAGATTGTTCTTTGCACCGGAATGGTGAGTTCACGTTGGATTAACGTGGCGAGTTGCGCTCCTGCTAGGGCTGCGCAGAGCTCTAGACGCGGGATAGATTGTTGCTTTCGTGGGGCTATTCTTGAGCGAGCCAGGATGAAAGCAGTATGTATTTCTCCTCCCTCCTCTCGGGCACGCAAGTAGGCCACCGAACCGTAGGCTACTTCGGAGGCGTCGCTGAAGACGTGCAGGTCCATCTGGCACGTCTCCGGCCTCACTGTGGGTGGGAAGTAGCTGCGGCGTATGTTGACACCTGGGAGTGAGCTGAGTTCCGTCTCCCACTCTCTCCATGTGGATGCAAGGTGTTCGGGTATGGGGTCGTCCCAGCCCTGGTCCTTGTCCCATAACGCTCTTACAATCATCTTTGCCCTGGTGGTGTAAGGTAGAATACATCCCAACGGGTCATATTGTCTGGCGAGTGTTCTGTATACACTCCGTCTGGTGGTCGGTAGTGCAGTCGACCTTCCCTGCTCCTTGGTCAGGGGTGTGTGTTTATAATGGAGCGAGTCTGTTTTGAAGCGCCAGACTAGTCCTAATGTCATTTCTTGGGCTTCTCCTGGGATGGTCGCCATCCAGGTCTCGCTGCTTGCTGCCTTGTCCTCGGGGGAGAGGCTGCGCAATACTTGCGGGTCGCTGCTGGCCCACTGCCTGAGATCAAAGCCGCCTTTGATCAGGGAGGTGCGGAGCTTGAGTAGAAGGGCCTCGGCTTCTTCTGGCGTCGAGACGCTTTGCAGACAGTTGTCCACGTAGAAACTATTTCCTACACTTTGTCGGACCTCTTCATCAGCTGCTGGGTCCTCTGCGACGTGTTTTTGCAGTGCAAACGTAGCACAGCATGGGCTGCATGTGGTTCCGAAAGGGAGGACTTCCCATTGATAGATGGCTGGTTGCTCATCCCCGATCCTCTCTCTCCATAGGAACCGCAGCAGGGGCTTGTCCTCCTCCACTAGTCTCACCTGCAGGAACATCCCTTTGATGTCGCCGCTGATGGCCACCTTGTCTTGGCGGAAACGTAGTAACACGCCTAGTAGAGAGGGGCCGAGTGTTGGGCCGGGCAAGAGCTCTTTATTCAGATTTTGTGATCCGATCTGGTAGCTGCAGTTGAACACAATACGATCCTTGCCGTTGTGGTGGACTTTGTGGTGCGGCACGTACCATGATTCGGTCGTCTGATCGGCCTCTTTAATGTCAATTTTCTTTATGTGTCCCGCTGTGATTAGCTTGTTAATCTCAGCGCGGTACACAGTCTTTTGAGCGGGGTCTCTGGCTAGGCGCCGCTCTGTGTTCAATAGATACCGCTCCGTCGCTTCTTTTGGGGCGTGGAAGGTAGGCATACCCTCACGCCTAAGGAGTGGAGTTGCGTATCTCATCACTCCGTTGACTTTGACTCTCTTTGTCCCCTGCTCGAGGAGGGCTATAGCGTAAATGTCTTCCTTGGAACGAATGTCTTTCTTTTCGTTCTTAAAGGGCATTGTCTCTAGTGTCCATAGCCTCTCGACATGCTGTAGGAGGGTGGTGTCTTCTTCTGTCACTCTGGAGTGGAGGCAGTTAGTGGCTGCTGTTCGGTTAAGAGACTTAGCGAGGGGGCCTTGTAATGTCCATCCTAGGCGGGTCTCGACTGCTGCAGGACAGCCTCTGGGCCCTGTGTGGACCCGGTCTATCGGGACGATGAGGTCTGCATGGTCGGAGCCTATCAGCAGGGTCGGGGTGGCACCGTCTATGAGCGGTATAGGTAGTTGACGCAGGTGCACATATTTATCCATCAGCTTGGCGATGGGGTAGGTGTACTGCGACAGGCCTATTTCTTGGCTGGTGAAAGCATTAGTAATCCTATACCGTCTCTCTGGCTGCCCGCTTGCTGCGATAGTGAAGGAGACATTCTCGCCCTTTATCGTCTTTAGATCTCTTCTTATTGTCCGAATCGTCATCTGGTTTTCGCTCCCCCGCAGCCCCAGCTGGGCCGCAGCGGACGCGAGGAGAAGGGTCTTCTCTGACCCGTCGTCAAGGACGGCATAAGTGTCCATGACCTTATCTTGGTAACTCAGGGTTACGCGGACCACCTTTAAGAGCACCCGGGCGCCCCCGCTGCTGGCGGGGTCAATGTACATAACACTTGCCTTTGTGCTGCTTGAGGGTGCAGGCTTTCTTCTGTTACTGTCGTGTAGGACATCTAGGTGGGCTCCGTCACACCGATTACACCTCTTCTTTAAGCGGCAATCGGCTGCGCGCACATCGGTAACAGCGTCGGTTGGACTTTATCCATTGACTCACCTCGTCGGCGGTCATCTTCTTGAACGTGTCACATTGTGACAACCAGTGTTCCTTTTCGCAGTACGGGCACACCATCTTCCACTTCTCTTTCATCGAGGGGGTACTGTGGTTCTTGCTGCTCGGTACTGATTCTGATTGGTGCATGACGGTCACCAATCTTCGGCCATCGTTTGCTCTCCTAGGTCCCTCTCTGGAGCTTGGGGTGCTCCGCATGAACGTATCCAACCGTAGGCTGTTGACTTCTCTCGCCAGGAAGTCGGCTAGGTCTAGGAGGGATGGCTCGGGACCGTTAGGATCACGGTGGTCTCTTTGCCGCCTGAAGCGCTCTTGTCGGGCGGGCGGAAGCTTCTCTAAAATCCTCTCGACATTAGAGTTTGCGTACAGTTTGTGCATACCCTTTTCTCTTTGCGCCCCCAGCATCCCTACCAGGGATTGTACCTTGATAGACAGGTCATCTAGTGAGCGATTGTCTGTGGCTGGGGGTAGGCGGTCAATATGCCTTATCTCTTGTATTACGTAGTCCCATATGCGTCCATATCTTTGGTCGAGTGCTGCTAGAGCCGCTGTGTATGGGGTAGTAGAGGTGGCATAGGCCAGCGCTATATTGTGCGCTCGGGGCACCTTGAGGTGCTTCAGTAGGATAGCATACTTGTACGGTTCATCAGCTACATCGGACATCATTGTCTCTAAGCACATTCATAGCTCCGTGTACTGTGCTCTGTTCTTGTGGGTGAAGTCCGGAAACGTCGGTGTGCCAATGTATGATGCCATGGATGGCTGGCACATCGGTGAGTGTTGGAAGAGAGGCCTCCTAGGCGAGTCTCCTCTTACGCCTCTTGGTGGGCTGGTACCTGCTGGGTACCATGGCCCGCGTATCCAGGTGCTGTTCCTCGGGGCTGGTCGTGCGTCAAGCTCACCCGTGAATTGAGTCGGGGGTCTGTAGCGCAGAGCCGCGGGGGTAGAGCCTGGGCTGTACTGGACCTCCTGGTCCTGTGGAGTACTGTGCTGCTGTCGGGCTTGACTCTCCTCCTCTCCCTCTTCTTCTTCCTCTGGCAGGTCCTCTAGATCCTGTAGTCGTCTATTTAGCCTCTCCGCGGTGTAGACCGTTTCTTCCTTGTAGCTGGGTCTCGCGTGGACCGGTCGGGGAAGGAGTTCGGAGGGGGGTATAGGCTCTCTCTGGTGGTCGGGCTCAGGGTCGCTTGATCGGGTAGGGGAGGGTGCCCTTGACCCTTGTCTTGACGAGGCCCTGGAACCCCGTGCGGAGGGAGGGGGTGTTGCCCTGGTGATCAGCTGCTCCATTATCTGCGCTTGTAATCGGTCGCGCTCGGCTTCGCGCTTGGTGAGAGCGAGGTCGCGCTCTGCTTCTCTTTGGGCACCGGCAGCGGCGCGCTGGGCTTCGGCGGCGGCGCGCTGGGCTTCGGCCCGGTCCCTTACCATATTCTCTTCCGTCTGAAGGCGTCTAATCTCTAGACGTATACGATCTTCGTCGCTCCGTTGCTGCGCCCGAAGGCGCTCTCTTTCCATGGAAGAATGTTCGCGCTCACTAAGCGTCTGTGCTTGGAGTCGATCGCGCTCTGTTGAGGCTGCTAGGCTGGCGAGGAATGCCTGTGCCAGCATCTTGTCCGCCTCGCTGGGGGAAGACGCTGGTTGAGGTGATCCGCTCCTGGCAGTACTCGTTGGAGATCTGTTCTCCTGTGGCGAGTCCTGGAGATCCATCTCCGGGGTGCTCTCCTCTTCTTGTAGCGGGTAGAGTTCCATCCCTGGAGAGCTGTCTTTATCCTGGAGCTCTCCGGGGACTACTTCTTCGGTCTTGGCGGGGGGTAAAGTCATGTCGGGTCCCTCCTGGTCCCTACCGTGAGCTTGGTCAGTTACGTTAGAACCCACTAGGGCCTCTATTGGCGGGGTAGCCTGGTCGATAGGGTCGGACATAATTTTACTATCTACTTTTTCCGCGTTTACCGTCTGTAGAAAGCTAGGTAGTATATTGGCAACGTAATCCTCTAAGTACTGAGGTGTCTGCCGTCTACGCTGCGGGCGATCTACTTTAGGAGCACCGTTTTGTGGAGTGTTCATCATAGGCCATGTCAATATTAATACCACTATATTAATATTACGCTAGTTACCATCCGGCTCGAAGGACCAATTGTAACTGAGGGGTACAATTCCCTGACTGTATTGATAAGTATGGTATCATTAAACCACTACCGCTTTATGTACTTTAATTACTGGCCATACAGTACATGATATATAAATATGATGAACACTTCCCACAATGAATCGGTTCCACACCAAATGGTAATTAAGTATTTATTGCAGCAAAAGGTACATAATATACTTCTCTGTATTTTACTTTGGATGCGCTTATAAGGCAAAGGAATGTGCATAGGCAAATCAATAATGAATGTCCATTCTCTGGTTACGCAGGAGGTAATTATACAACCTGAATCTTAGGGAATTATATCTATGGTACACTAGTAATATATAGCGGGAGATACTGGAAGGGTCCCCCCAGTTGTAAGCCAGCAGGGGTAGAGGATCTGTCGGTAGTAGAGAGTCTGGTCAACGATGACTAAGGAGACTCCAAGTACAGGAGACGGTGCAATAGCCTCTTGATCCACAGACGAATACAGCTGTTCTCCGTAGACTGTAGCTCCACAGTGAAGAAAGCTAGCCGGCCTCAGGCTCTCTGAGGCGCAGACTCGACTGGTCTCCTCACAGGGTAAATCCAACACGTGTAGGCGTCGGCGATTCTCCGCTCCATAAATCACAGGACCAAAACAAATATAATCCAGCCGCAAAGGGCTATGTAGTCGTCGGGTAGATTAATCCAGTGTACATGTCCACACGGTTCTCGTCTAGGTCTCCTCGGGTGAAAGCGCCATGAAAGCAGCCCAGCCTGGATAAGCACTCTAGCTGATACGAGGAAGCGTTGGTGATGCTGGTCACTGTAGAACTTTAGCCGCACGATACACTATACACAAATAGACTATTACTGACTTAATAGAAATATGTCGCACTCGACGGTATAGCGCCAAACTCTGACAATTCAGTTATTAATTCGCACGCGGTCTCAATGCTCTATTTGGGGCCAAACAGGCCATACTTCACCGCACGGAGTATCGTGGGTGAGGCTTCAACTTATTGGGTAACTCTACTTCTGTATTCACCTGCGCCATATTTATATGCACAGCGAACAAACTAGTGCCAACCTCATTTCTGTCTCGTATCCCTGGGCAAGGCCGGGCATGTACAGACATGTCTTGACGGTGGCTTTGAACCTGACTCTGGAGGCACGGCCCCGGCGCCTGTGGACCGCTGTCCAATAGGAGAATGAAATATTATGGTCTGTAATAGGCTAAAGGGATATTCCGTGTATATGTACAAGGAATATACAAGGGATATCAAACGATATACAAATACTATGCAATATATATCAATCAATAAATATATATATATATTCGGTTTAATCTGATCCTTTGTAACAGTTTGCGTGTGTAGTTTATGCATGTTTGTGTGTGTGTGTGTTTGTTTGTTTGTGTTTGCGTGTGC
>NW_028173943.1:0-12500 GCF_963971535.1 Notolepis coatsorum | reverse complement strand
TCTCTCTCTCTCTCTCTCTCTCTCTCTCTCTCTCTCTCTCTCTCTCTCTCTCTCTCTCTCTCTCTCTCTCCTTCTTCCTGGTATTTGTTATTGTGTCAGGTGTCTGTATTTTTGGCTGGTGGATTAGGACTCCGTCTACACCTGTCATTCAGGAGAACAGTCTTACCATATAAACGCTCGTAAAACCTCGACTCTGATTGAAGGGATGATCATGATTCTTTATCTGTTATTATTATTTCCTGTGTTTAAGTTGTTAATGTAAGTTGTTATGGGTTTGCATTGCAAACCTTTGTATGAACCCCAGGATGAATAGCTGCTGCAATACTGTAGCTAATGGGAATCATACTAAACTAAAGTAAACATACAGTACAGTTAGCCTACAGTTAGCCTAGAGCTAGCCTACAGTTAGCCTACAGTTAGTCTACAGTTAGCCTACAGTTAGCCTACAGTTAGCCTAGAGCTAGCCTACAGTGGGATCATCCCTATGTTCCTCGGGTCCTATGTTCCCCGCTTGATTGATTAATAGATTGAACATTTTATAAATTTTTATTATTTTATTAATTATTAATGTCGCCTTGTTTCGAACTGGTTAAGCTTAGGCCCTCTTTCGAACTGGTTAAAGGCCAACCTCTAGGTTAAACCCTACTGATCAATTATGAGTAGTTTACATCATTGGTATCTAATTTCATTATTTATTTTTTTCCATTTGACACCGGAAATGCCACTCTGAAAGAGTTAAAAAGGTCCATGCACGAATAACATGCACGCGCGAATCAAAAAAGCTTATCAAACGCCGACGTCACAACAGGTCAACAGGACAACAGGTGCATATTAATGAGCCGAATCTAAAAGCGTATCAGACGCTAGCACCTAGCACGGCCGTGACGTCACTTCAGGAAACGTATGCCTTATGTCCGTCCGGGTCATAGTACTAGATCAATGGTGGCTCACTCGGTGCATCACAGTTAGCCTATATCTCCGCCGTCCCTGCTACACGCAGTCTGGACCACTACACTCACTGACGTTAGCCTATAGCCCGCCGTCCCTGCGGGTGGTTCTCTCCTCTTTGTGTGCCCCCGTCCCCGCGGAGGAGCTTGTGGACTCGACAACAGCGGCGGCCGCAGCGCTAGTTAGCTCATAGCTATCGTGTAACACTAGCCTTTGCGGGCTCGGGCGCCCTGCGGCTGCCGCCGCCGTCGCGTCCATGGGCCCCCCGGCAGGGCACCCGTGGGGACGGGTCGGGGTGTACAGAGAGGAGAGAACCATTTTGGGTCGGCCGTTCATGCCGGCCAGCGAGCCGGATGTCGGGATATGTTGTTAGCACAATAGCTACCAAGCTAAGCTATGTTATCTACTAACGTTATAAACACAATATGTGTACAACGACACAATGATTTACATTATTACAAATATGGTAACGTGGTTGTGGCTTTTACAAATAGTGGTTAGCTTTAGAGATGGATGGATGGCTATAATCACGGAGCAATAGTGAGGTGAAACAGATACATTTCCATTCGGCTAGTAGTAGCAAGCATATATCTATGGTAGCAAGGCTCTCTGCCTGCCACTAGCTGTGTGACTCTCAGCGCCCCCTGGTGAGCCCCCTGTTGTCCTGCACCTGTTGTGACGACATTACACGCGCACGTTATGAATCATTGATTAAAATATGCACGTGCGTGGTGATTGTGTTGGGCAGACAAAATGTTTGATAAAAACGCTAAAACTGGGTCAATTTCAATACTTTTTTTTTCCCCTTCTTCATGAAAGCCACTGTTGGCCTAGTCCACATTGTTTATTGAACAAAAATACAACGTGGAGGTTGACCTTTAAGGTTAGAGTTTGGAATCAGGGCTGGTGGTCTAAAATGTTCAATCAATCAATCAATCAAAGCGGGGAACATAGAACCCGGGGAACATAGGACCCGGGGAACCAGGGGCGGACTTTCCCACAGGCGATATAGGCGGTCGCCTAGAGCGCCACCCAGAGGGGGCAAAAAAAAAAAAAAAAAAAAATTTGTTTTTTTTTATCTGTGCAGTTTTGGCGCCCCCCTCTATATCTGCAACCATTATTTTTACATAAAAAAAAATTCTACCATAAGGGAAAATGAGCCAAAAATCTAAAACGGTCGGTCGGTCTGAGCCTCAGCTTTAGGTGTTCACAGTCAGAACATGCTAGAGCGCTGTGCATTGATCAAGTGTTTATAGAATTGAGCGTTGAGGAAAGAAAGACTAACGTTAGAGAACTATGAAGAGGCAAAAGCCATAAAAAAAAGAAAATCTCGCCTAGGGCGCCAAATGTGCTAGGTCCGCCCCTGCGGGGAACATAGACATGCTCCCACTACAGTTAGCCTACAGTTAGTCTACAGTTAGCATACAGTACAGTTAGCCTACAGTTAGCCTACAGTTAGTCTACAGTTAGCCTACAGTACAGTTAGCCTACAGTTAGCCTACAGTACAGTTAGCCTACAGTCAGCCTACAGTTAGCCTACAGTACAGTTAGCATACAGTTAGCCTACAGTACAGTTAGCCTACAGTTAGCCTACAGTACAGTTAGCCTACAGTCAGCCTACAGTTAGCCTACAGTACAGTTAGCCTACAGTTAGCCTACAGTACAGTTAGCCTACAGTTAGCCTACAGTACAGTTAGCCTACAGTACAGTTAGCCTACAGTTAGTCTACAGTTAGCCTACAGTACAGTTAGCCTACAGTTAATCTACAGTTAGCCCACAGTTAGCCTACAGTACAGTTAGCCTACAGTACAGTTAGTCTACAGTTAGCCTACAGTTAGCCTACATTACAGTGGGATCATCCCTATGTTCCCCGGGTCCTATGTTCCCCGGGTTCTATGTTCCCCGCTTTGATTGATTAATAGATTGAACATTTTATAAATTTTTATTATTTTATTAATTATTATGTCCGCCTTGTTTCGAACGGTTAAGCTTAGGCCCTCTTTCGAACTGGTTAAGTTTGGAATCAGGGCTGGTGGTCTAAAATGTTCAATCAATCAATCAAAGCGGGGAACATAGAACCCGGGGAACATAGGACCCGGGGAACATAGACATGCTCCCCATTACAGTTCAGCCTACAGTTAGCCTACACTACAGTTAGCCTACAGTTAGCCTACACTACAGTTAGCCTACAGTTAGCCTACAGCCACAGACTCTGGCACACCATGTTCCACATTTTATCTAGTGATCCTCCAGTTGACCAGTCTATCTTTTTCTACTTAATCTGGACTTGTGTTAAACAGTAACTCACAAGGTGCAGTGAGGTTGATCATGATTGTCAGGGATGTGTAATCGCTGGTTAACATTATGTTTAATTATTGTTTATAGGGGAGGTTTTATGACAAGGCATGCGATACCATACCTTTACAACTGCACTGCAGTTCATGTTTTTATTCACTTGTATTTATCTTCAATTAAATGCAATTAAATTCAATATCCAGGGCTTGACATTAAGGCTTGTCCTATTGTCCGGGACAAGTAAAAAAAAAAATGGTCGGACAAGCATAATAGACCACTGCACTTCCACATTACATTGTCAACGGAGTCTGGACGACGCGAGATGACGCACGAATGAATGTGGACTGTTCCATCAGAGGGGGGAGCTTCGGTGGCCAGTGTCCTTTCAGCCGAACAGGATAATGAAAAAAAGGATCCCACTAAATGGCCAGATGTGTCTTATGGCGACATCTACAGTGACCTCATTGAGTCTCCAGGTAGACTAATGTTTATATTTAAGTGCAGTGGTCTGTAGCCACTCACACTACCACCGAAGCTCCCCCCTCTGATGGAACAGTCCACATTCATTCGTGCGTCATCTCGCGTCGTCCAGACGCGTTGACAATCTGTGCATGTGTATGGGGAGTAGGTGCTGGAAAAGGGACTTGATCTCGGCCGATTTAGTTCTGATCGATTAGGAATGGGTCGCGCCGTGTTCAGGAAACTCAGGCGCATAAAAGTCTATTGGATCATGTCTCCAGCACCCCCACAGCCGTAGCTGCAACCACTTACATCACGGCTCTCATCCACATTCATTCATATGCTCCCCCCGCTATCTCCTCCCCGATTTCTGAATCCCGGAAGTGTTGCGGTGGGCTATACAATTTAACTTGTCCGACTGGACAAGTAAAAAAAAAATATATATATATACTAGGGTTGTCAGTTTATCGCGTTAATTAGATTAATTAATTACACAGCAAATTATCGCGTTATGAAAATTAACTCAAAATTAATAAAAAAAAATTTCTTTTATAATATTTTCTTTGTATTAATATGGTCCATTTGCATGTTCTTGGTATCTGATTCTAGGGACATCTATGAATCTCAGGGAATGTATTCCCAGTGTCAGAAATACTGTGGGCTAGATCCACAAAGAATGGATTGCACGGTGCAAGGTGCACCCTTACAGTACTTACAATTCATTCATTCATACTTACAAATGGGGGACCCTGATGTAAACAAGACGAAAGTCTTTCTCTGGTCTGCATCCCCTTAACAATTGTGTGTATTGAGCCGTACTGTATTGTACCCATTCTGCAATCTGTTAATAACATTTTCATTCAATCAATCAATCTGTGCGGTGATTGATTGAATGAACATTTTATTTTGAGTAAAATTGTAATGAACCAAATGAGAATGTCAATAAAAAAATGTTTATCTTTGACTGTGAATAACACCATGCTCAAATTGACCAGACCTGAAAAATCTAAGCAAATTAATAGATGGAAGATGATTAAACAGAAGGTTTTGTAGATACAGTACTGAATTCTGCCATCCGGACACATGCAATTTGAAATATGATTATAGAATATAGAATATCAGGCGTAAAATGGTTATGCGATTAAAATGCGATTAATTAGATTAATTAATTACAAATCCTGTAATTAATTAGATACATGTTTTTAATCACCTGACAGCACTAATATATACATATATATATTCCCCAAATGAATAGTAACGTTATTCCATCTGATCAGAAAGTGCCTGTCTCACAGTGTCACACTGGAAACTCTCAATCTCTGTACGTCAATATTACTTGTCCCGGACAAACGGCTCGCTTAGTTGACACTGACAGTGGCACGAGACCCGCGAAAATATCAGAATGTTTAATAGAATGTTTAATAAAAGTTGGTTGTTACCTGTTGATCTAATGTGCCTATTGTTAAAAGAAATTAATTCTTTGAATGGTGTTATTTATGGCAATACCAACTATACCGTAATAACAACTAATTAAGCATTACATCACGCGCAGGAGTGGTTTGTGACCAATAAACCATGCCTAGGGGTGGTCGTTAGGCCCGAGGCGCAGCCGAGGGTCGTTAGACCCCCCTAGGCATGGTTTATTGGTCACAAATCACGACTACAAGTGGTGTAAAGCTTTTATACAACTGCCAGATTCATCCAACCTTATTTCTATACAATAAACACACATTAATCGAAGATTTATTGAAAAAACCATCCGCCAGAAAAAGTAGTTCCCACAACTACAAAAAAGACAAGTTGCCTCCATGTGGAAGCAGCTTGAAGTGCATCCAACCAAACTAACACATCCAACTGTGTATTATTGGAATGATTGAGAGAAGTTGCCTCATGTGGAAGCAGCTTGAAGTGCATCCAACCAACTAACACATCCAACTGTGTATTATTGGAATGATTGATTGAAAATTTTATTACCAGATGCAGAATGGGTACAATACAGTACGGCTCAATACACACAATTGTTAAGGGAATGCAGACCTACTTTCCATAGAACTTCATTCTTAGATGCTTCTATATAAAGTAGGTAAAACAAATTAAAACGTTTTCTTTGCCCTATAGGAAAAAAACGTTTTCTTCGCCCTATTTTTTTATTTATTTCTTTTAGCCTAAACTTAACCAGTTGGAAACCAGGGGTACAGTAATAAAATTAGCAATCAACCAATCAATCAATTCAATAGACCATGCTCACTTAAAACAGCGCTGCTTCTCTCTCAGTCTGACTCCCCCGCTGTTGCAGACAGGAGTGTGTGTGTGTGTGTGTGTGTGTGCGTGTGTGTGTGTGTGTGTGTGTGTGTCACAGTGTGTGTGTGTGTGTGCGCGTGCGTGTGTGTGTGTATGTGTGTGTGTGTGTGTGTGTGTGTGTATGTGTGTGTGTGTGTGTGTTTGTGGGTACGCCAGCGTCGGACAGTGTGAGAGAGAACACTGCAGTCAGTAGAAAGTAGGAAGGAAGAAATTTAAATCAATCAATTAATCAATCAATCAATCCGCGATTTTTCTTTTGTTCTAGATTGACTCAAGACCCATCAATTACATCATCCAACATTGTTTAAAGGACTAACACATTCCCCTTGACAGAATCGCTTCATATTTAGTCGTTATGGTGCTTTCAACATAACCATTTGTTGTCCGCGATCTTGTTTTCTCCCGGAGTGAGCCGGGGAGTGATATGTGATTCGGTTGTGGGCGGGTCCTGAGCCCAGGACCGTGGATTGTTGCCAATAAAGACGTGTAAATGGCCAATCAGAATCGAGAAATTTGCATGCCGTTGTATAAACCGTAATAACAACTATACAACTATAGGCGTAGACCAGGGTTTAACCCCTGGTCGTCAAGAGAGAGGGGAGATGAGGAAGATGAGCTGGTGCTGATGGGGAGATGAGGAAGATGAGCTGGAGGACTGATCATACAGTATATACCCCACACACACAAATGTACACACACTGTTTAAGTTATTAAATAAAAAAAAGTTATTAAATCATAATAATTGTCCAAATCTCTTGTCAGTTTAAAAAAAATTTAATAGGCCTTTATTTTCACAAGTACATTTCGGACAAGTAAGTTTAGCTTTCGGACAAGTAAAATATCTGAGCCACTTGTCCAAAGGACAAGTGGCTCAAAAAGTTAAAAAAAAAAGTTAATGTCAAGCCCTGATATCACGTTATTAATAACCAGTGATGCCACAGATTACTTGTAAAAGTAATCCGATTACTGATTATTGATTACTCCTTTAAAAAGTAATCCAAGTTACTTTACTGATTACTTGATTATCAGAGTAACTTAGTTACTTTGAAAGTAACTAGGTTACGAAGTCGTCGTCGTTCCCCCAACCGTTTTTTTAAACGCTTTATTGAAAGTGCATAAATTGTTTTTAACTTGTTTCTCTGCACATAACGTAAATTGTTAAACTAGTGCTTCAGCTTCTGTACCATCAAGTATGGTAAAGCAACAGTCTATGATGCTCACAGCATTAGAGCAGCCAGCCAGTGGTTTTACAAAACCAGTGTATCCATTCACATCTAACAAATGCAGGCTGAACTATTCAATTATATCAACTGTAACTATTAAATTGTTTTTATAAATGTCTCTCTATAAACATACAACCAGTCTCTCTTTAACATGTAAATTAACTGTAAATCTGGCAAATAAGAGCTTTTGCTCTGCCACCATCAAATATACATTAATCAAAAGGGAAAGAAACAATCTCTCTCTTTTGCTGTTTGGCTGGCCTCCGAGTCCTCCTGTACCTACTAGTCGAAGCGTCGGCTAGTGTTGTGATTCCAGATGCTTTCAATGCAATTGGATGTGCTGTTTTTAGCGGTAGACAGTATTTTGTTTCCTCTGCATATGAACGTGAAGTAGTGACTGACGAGCGTTTTGGGATGGAAGTCTGAACAGAAACTCACTTTTAATTTTGCCAAGCGTTTTGGGGTGGAATTCTCCGACGACGGAGCCCTGCTGTCACACGATTGGCGCATATGTCACATGACGTGCTGTGAAGACCCGCCCTACTCTGCCTCTGATTCGCAGACTGTGGATGGGGAATGTGATTGTACCAAAGCAGAGTCACTCACAGACAGAGTGTCCAGTCACGCCGCGGCCCGCGGGACACATTCTTGTGTAACACTTTCACTGCCACACTACGTCACTCCCAAATAAGAAAAACAGCTCAAAATGTATTTTTGACTGTCGAAAACGAAATAAAATACTGCATTCCGCCTGCATTATGAATTTATGATGAGATAGTAACAAAATAGTAATGCACAGCCACTTGGACAAGTAACTGCAATCAGATTACTGGCTTTTAAAGATTAACGCGTTAGATTACTATTTTCGGGGGAAAGTAATCAGATTACAATAACGCGTTACTTAGTAACGCGTTACCGGCATCACTGTTAATAACTGAGGAGACATTTTATTTTGGGCAACTACAAAACTGTATAATAAAGACAGGAAACAGACACATTAACAGACACAGACAAAGCAATTACTAAATGACAAAAAGTGCTCTGTTTGGGGCTATGTTGGCCTGAAGAAAATAAATAAATAAGATAAGATAAGATAAGATTGATCCCCTTGGGGAAATGCAGGCATCATAGCAGCATGGGGGAGGGGAGGTACAGGTAGTAGAAGACATACAGGTACAGGTCACAGAATTATAGTACAGTGGAGAAGTACAAATAAAAATAGCGATCCTCTGTGCCGAGTGGCTGAGCACCTAGTGGGGGGGGGGGGGGGGGGGGGGGGGGGGGGGGGGGGGGGGGCAGCATGTGGAGGCAGCATGTGGAACTGCTGGGTGAAGGGCGCGGTTACTGTCCCCCAGGACCGATTGTGTGGGCCTTCCTCCTGACCTGCTGCTCATAGAACGAGGCCAGGCTTCAGTGAGGGCCGCTGTGAGTTCAGAGCAGGTGTTCACTGTTAGCTCACAGCAGGTGTTCACTGTGGTTTGGTTCCGGGGGTTTCTGTTTTTGACAGTGAGGGATGGGAACTGGTAGGTGAAGGAGAAACACAGAATATCCTCAATGAAGGTAGTAAACGCTCCAACTCCAAGGTGTTATCGATGACACTACTGGTCCACAACACCCACCTCCTCACTAGTATGGATGACCGCTGGGTCTCTCTTGGGGGGTTTCCTCCTAAAGTCAATGGCCGTGTCCTTGGTCTCGCAGACGTTCAACTCCAGCAAAGCACTGTTGCATCAATCAATGAAATCATAGAGGGGCAAAATCCATAATCCATAAAGTTGGACCTTGGTTTAGAGATCAATCATTAATGTCCAGTTTATTGGCAAGGATAGCAGGACACACACTCATGTCGCACACACGCACACTTATGGCCAAAGGAAAGGACACTTTAAATTAGAATAACAGGAACAGTGTATTGCACTACCAAAGCTAACTAGCATGTCCCATATGCTCTGTAAATAACTATGTACAGATACCGAGATGTCACTCCATGTTACCTGTTACCTGTTACTGCACAATGTTGTTTTCTTCTTTTGATTCTATTATATGTACCACTGTATTGCACATCGTTGCGGGCAAGACCACCCGCATTTCATTGTATACCTGTATACCGTGACAATTAAAACTCTTGACTTGAGGATGCATGGTATTGATCCACGAGAGCCTGGAAAAGGCTCCACTGTACTCAAGGTGACTGAATGCTGTCGAGCAGCAACAGTGTGGCCTCATCCACCTCCTCGTACGCTCAGCCAATGGTTCTCTCCCATCATGGCATCCCTGCACTGGCTCCCGGTACACTACAGAATTCACTTCAAAGTCCTCACTTTTACTTCCAGAGCACTCCACGGTCAGGCCCCTGTCTACATCACTGAACTCATCCGTCCCTACACCAACACCCGCTCACTCAGATCTGCCGATCAGCACCTCCTGGTGGTCCCTATAGGTCCAGGCTCAAAACAAGGGGTGATCGAGCCTTCGAGGTGACGGCACCAAGGCTCTGGAACGCCCTCCCCCTGGACCTGCGAACTGCCCCCTCAGAAAACTCCTTTAAAAAACAACTAAAAACACATATGTTTAGACAGGCCTTTGGTCATACATAGTTCAAGTTCAAGTTCAAGTTCTTTAATAGTTGTCATACAGAAGTACAGAATACTTTCATACAAAATGCTTCTTACTGTTACGCTCCAGAGACTGTGCTAGACAAGATAGTATCAAATAACATAATAACATAATATAGCATGAATTTAGAAGAAGAAAAATGAGGTCACAGTGTTCGGTATAGACATATGTACAATGTTCTGAGTTACCATATAATATACAATACACAATACTATGCAGTGTACTAATGTACAGTACTATCTAGTGCAAAGCAGAAATGGGATGAGGTACAATTTTAGGTACAATTTACAGTAAGGTGTACGAGTTGTAGTGCAATCCTTCATCCATAAATATAAAGTGTGGGGAGTGGGTGCTACAGTGTGTTTGTTTAAAGTGGGTGTGTGCTATAAAGTGTGTGGAGTGGGTGCTACAGTGTGTTTGTTTAAAGTGAGTGTGTGCGTGTGGATGTGTGTGCTATGTGCGTTTGGTGGTTGTTGTTGTGTAGTGTTCATTCATTGTTCGTTTAGCAGCCTGATGGCCTGGGGATAGAAGCTTCTTCTGAGTCTTTCTGTGCTCGCCTTGAGACTCCGGTATCGCTTGCCTGACCGCAGCAGTTCAAAGAGGCAGTTGTTCGGGTGACTGGAGTCTTTAATGATTCTCTTAGCCTTGCCCTTGCAACGCTTGTTGTAAATGTTCTGGAGGGTGGGGAGCCCCCCTCCAATTGTGCGTTCGGCTGAACGTGTCACTCTTTGTAGTCTGCTTCGGTCTTGTGCAGTGCTATTCCCAAACCAGGAGGTGATGTTGCCGGTCAAGATGCTCTCTATTGTACATGAGTAGAAGTTCTTAAGGATCTTCTGGCTGACTTGGAACTTCCTTAGGCGCCTGAGGAAGTAGAGGCGTTGTCGTGCCTTCTTCACAACACTGTCAATGTGTGTGGTCCATGTCAAGTCCTCGGATATGTAGGCTCCGAGGTACTTAAAGCTGTTGACTCTCTCAACCGGTGCCCTGTCGATGCTGAGAGGGCTGTAGTCCTTGACCCCCGACCTCCTGAAGTCCACAATCATCTCCTTTGTTTTGCTGACGTTCAGGGAGAGGCTGTTTTCCTGGCACCATCCCGCCAGGACCTTGACCTCTTCCAGGTAGGCCCTCTCGTCGTTGGCAGAGATCAGGCCCACCACCACTGTGTCGTCAGCAAATTTGATGATTGTATTGCTACTCCGCTGAGCCACACAGTCGTGTGTGTACAGGGAGTAGAGGAGGGGACTCAGAACACAGCCCTGGGGGGCCCCTATGTTGAGGGTGATGGATGAGGAGGTGCAGTTGCCTGCTCTCACCACCTGGGGTCTGCCAGTCAGGAAGTCCAAGACCCACTGGCAGAGGTCATAGCCCAAGCCCAGGTCCCTGAGCTTGGCTATGAGTATGGAGGGGACTATGGTATTGATGAATGCCGAGCTGTAGTCGATGAATAGCATTCTCACATAGTTCCCCTGCCTCTTGTCCAGGTGTGATGCTGCTGTGTGCAGCACATGGGCTATGGCGTCCTCCGTGGACCTGTTGGGGCGGTATGCAAATTGCAGGGGGTCCATGTTGATGGGGGAGGGAGGAGCAGATGTAGCCCTTTACTAGCTTCTCAAAGCACTTCATGGCTATGGAGGTGAGAGCTACAGGGCGGTAGTCGTTGAGGCAAGCAGGCTTGGATTTTTTGGGTACAGGGATAATAGTGGACTTCTTCAGGCAGGTGGGGATGACAGCCTGTTCTAAGGACAGGTTAAATATGTCAGTGAATACTGGGGCCAGTTGGTCGGCACAGACTTTTAGGACGCGGCCGGGGATGCCGTCCGGACCTGCTGCCTTCCTGACTATTCACTTTCTTTAAAGGTCCGCCTCACCGGTCCGCCTCACATAGGCATTCTTTCTTGTCCTCGCTGTTAAAGGATAACTCCACTTTTTTTTTAAATTAGCTTATTTAACATCTTCCCTGGAGTTAGACAAGAAGATGCATACCTTTTTTTGTCTCTGTGCGTGCATTTTAGCTTTGGGAATAGACGCTCCGTTAGCATAGCTTAGCTTCATCAACTGGAAGTGGGGGAGGACAGTAGCCTTACAGTGCCTTACAGTGTATTGCAAGGTCTGACATTGACCAAACTTGATATGCATGACCTTGGTGGGCTCTAGGTCAACTCCTGAAAAGGGGGTCAATGTCAGACCTTGCAATCAAAAGTTAGGGGCGCACTGAAATTATGGCAAGGGTTATTAGCCCCCTAACTTTTGATTGCAAAGTCTGACATTGACCCCCTTTTCAGGACGTTGACCTAGAGCCCACCAAGGTCATGCATATCAAGTTTGGTCAATGTCAGACCTTGCAATACACTGTAAGTCACTGTAAGGCTACTGTCCTCCCCCACTTCCAGTGATGAAGCTAAGCTATGCTAACGGAGCGTCTATTCCCAAAGCTAAAATGCACGCACAGAGACAAAAAAGGTATGCATCTTCTTGTCTAACTCCAGGGAAGATGTTAAATAAGCTAATTTAAAAAAAAAGTGGAGTTATCCTTTAATATAGTTTTGTTTTTTAATTAGTGATTGATGATTTTATTTTAATTCTTTTATTCTATTATTTTATTTGGTTTCACTGTTTTTAACTGCTGTCTGTTGTTGTTGTTGTCATTTATTTCAGATT
>NW_028173944.1:0-11903 GCF_963971535.1 Notolepis coatsorum | reverse complement strand
CCTCTGCATTGAACCCATCCCGACCAGTTAGGACCAGTTTGGACGTCCGCTGCCCAGGGCACCGGCTCCAGCCACAACGTCCATGTAGCATGCATCACATTATGGTGTGGGAGGAAACCGGAGGAAACCCACGCAAACATGGGCAGGACGCCACACAGAAAGGCCTTCCATCGTTGTTTACGTACATCATCTCAGTGAGGTTTCTAGAAGGGTGTCCAATACTGTGGCTTTATGACTCACTTTGATAAGGCGGCCACAAGATCCATACAATCCAACCTGTTAAAGGGTAATAAATTACTCATCCACACGGACCACAGGACCCCACAGTAAACAGGACATGGTGTTTACATGCCTCAGTACCACCCTGGTTAATGACACTCGGGTCTCTCAAATGACAGGATACAGTATGAGTTATCCTAGCTTTTGTAAACAGGACATGGTGTTTAACACGCAGTTGAAACAGTTCAGGTATCCTGGACAATATGGGAATATACAATAAATTGTAGGGTGCAGTCTAGATAGGTTCTGCTGTAGGTAAAGAAACTGTCAGCACCCACAGAAATGTCCTTTTTAGGTATTTTTTATAAAGTTTTAACACAGGCACCGAACAAACACAATGTATACGCTTCAGCAATTGGCCTAGCTTCGTCAGCGTTAATATTGGACAAAAGCTGGAAGTGCCTCTTATATAGAAGTCCGGTATACACACACAGTCAGACATGTACAATCAATAGACAAGGGTTCACTGCCCTGAATTCGATATATATATAAATAGATGAATCCGTACCGTCGTACTCATCGTATATATCACGTCACATACATTTGTATATCAATAGGAAAAATATAAGAAAAAGTAGAAAAGTAAACATGGAACAATACCTATAGGAAAATATCTAGGAAAAGATGTGCAAGTATCCCTATGAGATCAAACAACCACAGAGGTAAAGCAATTGCATGTTTAAAAAGGCAAATAAAACATGCTTAAATATCATATACCAACTTCTCTGAGAGAAAAAACCCACATACCTTAGGCCTAGGGTGGAAAACCAAGCATACCTTAGGGTGGAAAATCTAATAGCGAGAAGCCATCAAAAGCTTTCAAGTATATAACATCAAGTATACATGCCTACATGCATGCACATCCTATGTATGCATACACATACCCATACTCAAGCCACAGCACGCTGGAAAAGGGGCTCCATTTTATTGAATAGAACGATGCAATCAGATTAGCATTTATAGGAAACACCCCATCAACAATTTAACATTTAAACCTTTAGAGCATTCCGTTTGTAAGGTATGTTTCCAAAAAAGCGTCTTTCTGTAGACGTGATCTCTGTCACCACCTCTCTTTAAAGGCTGTATAGTTTATATCCCCTCAAACCTCAAGGAGCACGCGTCATGAGCTGCTGAGTTAAAGTGTCTAGCCACTGAGACCTCGAGCACACGTCATGAGCTGCTGAGTTAAAGTGTCTAGCCACTGAGACCTCAAGCACACGTCATGAGCTGCTGAGTTAAAGTGTCTAGCCACTGAGACCTCAAGCACACGTCATGAGCTGCTGAGTTACAGTGTCTAGCCACTGAGACCTCGAGCACACGTCATGAGCTGCTGAGTTAAAGTGTCTAGCCACTGAGACCTCAAGCACACGTCATGACCTGCTGAGTTAAAGTGTCTAGCCACTGAGACCTCGAGCACACGTCATGACCTGCTGAGTTAAAGTGGCTAGCCACTGAGACCTCGAGCACACGTCATGACCTGCTGAGTTAAAGTGTCTAGCCACTGAGACCTCGAGCACACATCATGAGCTGCTGAGTTAAAGTGTCTAGCCACTGAGACCTCGAGCACACATCATGACCTGCTGAGTTAAAGTGTCTAGCCACTGAGACCTCGAGCACACGTCATGACCTGCTGAGTTAAAGTGTCTAGCCACTGAGACCTCGAGCACACGTCATGACCTGCTGAGTTAAAGTGTCTAGCCACTGAGACCTCGAGCACACGTCATGACCTGCTGAGTTAAAGTGTCTAGCCACTGAGACCTCGAGCACACGTCATGAGCTGCTGAGTTAAAGTGTCTAGCCACTGAGACCTCAAGCACACGTCATGAGCTGCTGAGTTAAAGTGTCTAGCCACTGAGACCTCGAGCACACCGCATGAGCTGCTGAGTTAAAGTGTCTAGCCACTGAGGACTGGATCATTGTTTCTAATATTACTTTTATGTTCCGATATCCAGATTTTAAGCTCTCTTTTAGTTTTACAATAAAATGTGATCTGAATATAAGAATATGAGAAACATAAACAGTGTAAACAATAATAATTAACTCTGAATATAAAAATATGAGAAAAATAAACGGTGTAAACAAAGGTGCACATGAGGGTCTATATGCCCTATTGGTATGTTATGCAGTGCAGCTATGCAATTATGCAGTGCATAATTATATTTGTACACAAACGAACGTCAATTGTATTCGAGGATTTGGGAATCGTAGATGGGTAAATCTGCTTCATGGACTAGTCTAGCCAGTGAATTAGCTGCATTTTCTGCACTTATTAATATGGTTCCAATTCCTTCTATTTTCTGGCTCGCCCTCTCTCTCTCTCTCTTGCTGGACCGTCTCCAGTTCCTGCGGGCTCGCTGGCAGTCGGACTCCTGCTATGCATTTTACGGGGTGGACGGTACCTCCTGCTCCATACTGACCTACCTCAGCCAAATAGAAGACTTCTGCCCCCCCCGTCCTGGAAGAAACCATTCCGTTCTGCCGTGGCACCACAAACCCCGCTCCTACACAGAGAAGGTACCCTCACAAACAACTCTTAAAGGATAACTTCGCTATTTTGGATCATTTCACTGATCGGTCCAGTAGTGAGCTAGCTACAATTCCCCTGCAGGCTCTCACTGGGCTATAATAGCAGACAATGGGGCAATCATAAACCCTTTGCAAAAACAACGATAAATGTGCTTTTCCGAGACAGGAAGCTCAAGGGTATATTCTTACCAGTTCATACCACAAGAACTGAGCCTGAGCTTCCTGTCTCTGGGTTTATCATTGTTTTTGCAAAGGATTTATGATTGCCCATTGTCTGCTATTGTAGTGAGAGCCTGCAGGGAAATTGTAGCTAGCTCACTACTGGACTGATCAGTGAAATGATGGTCTCTATTTGTCATGGTAGACAGACCGCAAAATGAAATTTTACGTAGCGCAGTTAAGGTCCAAAATAGCAAAATTGTCCTAGGCTTTAACTGTACTACGTAAAATGTTATTTCAGATTATGTGAATGCATTCCTATTAGCTTCATACATAACAGCATCTGGTAACTCATGTGACTACGGCTAGGCCTGTATAGGAACATGAATGTATTCCTACAGTAGACTAGATACCTACTGTATACTATGACACGTTCGCACATTCACACTGCTGTACTGCATTCCCCCCCCCCCCCCCCCCCCCCCCCGCCCTCAATTACACACAGGCAGAGATGCGGACGACTCTGAGCCCACTGTATGAGACGCTGAGCAGTAACACGGGTCCTGCGGTGAAGTTCATCCGTTCCAGAGTGGAAAGGATGTCAGGGCAGTGGATACAGGCCGGTCTGAGGATGAGACGGAACGCCAACCACACTGCCACGCCTCGTCTCAGGGTACAGTCAGCAGACTCCGCTGGACTCTCTGTTAGACCAGGCTATCTCCATCCGGAGGAAAATGGGCTACCTTTTGACTAAAACCTTCGTACTGTCTTCTACTATTATGCACTTTATTATGCAAATCTACCTTGCCTATATTGCTGCCTACTATGCTAATATGTCTATACTACTATGCACAGGGTTCGCACAAGGTCCTTGAAGTGCTTGCATTTTGACAAAAAAAAAGTCAAGGCCTGGAATTCCTTGAAAACAGCAAATTTTTTGCTTAAAAAGTCCTTGAAATTCAAATCAACCATTCGCATTGAAAGTTTTGTTCATCCATGATAAAATAGTTCTGAATCAAGTAATACGTTTCTTTTTATCTAAAGTGTAAATAAATTGTCGGAAATTGGTTTTAAGGCATAAATATTGGATCCGATTTTTTTTCAATCAACAAATGGCATTTAAAAGTGAATTGTATCCTTTTAAATGCCATTTAAAAATAAAAAAAATAGTGCTTGGGAAAGTACTTTGAATCCTTGAATGTCCTTGAAATGTATTGTACCCATTCTGCAATCTTAATAAAATGTTCAATCAATCAATCACCGCGCAGGTACAATACAGTACGGCTCAATAGACACAATTGTTAAGGGGATGCAGACCAGAGAAAGACTTTCATCTTGTTTACATCAGGATCCCGCCCTAAATGTATGTACATGTAAGGTGATTATGACAGTGGTAGAAAAGACTCACGCACATCCAAAGTATAGTCACGGGTGCTTGACTCAAATAGATATGTAAAGTTGTGGAAAAAAAGTCAGCACACCGTCTGCCGTGTTCCCAAGTTTAATTTACTATAACACAACGTTTCGGCCTGTGGCCTTTTTCAAGTGACACCAACATGTGAAAAGGGGTGGGGTATATATACATACATATTAGGCGTGATTACACAAACAAGACGCATTTCTCGGAGACGCTCTCTGATTGGCCGACGCCTGTTTCTACACTGGTTAAGCTTAGGCACTCTTCGAAGTAGGTTAAGGTTAGAGTTTGTCTTAGAGCGTGACGGCAAGTTCTTTCGACGGTTAAGCTTAGGCACTCTTTAGAAGTTGGTTAAGGTTAGAGTTTGTTTTAGAGCATGGCGATAGAACGCCAGGTAGTTTGCAGGCTGTTTGACGAGGAAATGGGCAAAGACACAGCTCGTCACGGATTGGCCAAACGCGTCAGTGGCCAATCAGAGAGCGTCAGTCAGTGCCAATCAGAGAGCGTCTCCGAGAAATGCGGCTTGTTTGTGTAATCACGCACATATTAGGGTCAAGGTTGAACCAGGTCAAGGTTCAAATCAATTAGCCTATAGGCTACAAATTTACAAAACATACTGCAGCTCAAGTGCCAGAACATACAGTACATAGTTACAATAACAGTAGTACGGTAGTTAGTAGTTAGATGTAACACACCTTCACATGCAAAATAGAAAAAAAATTATAATAAGAAAACTTAAAAAACCAGAACCAGAACCAGACAGAATGTGTGTATTTACAGGAAGGGTTTAATGTCAAACTCTTCATTCAGTCCAAGAGGGGCCATAGTCTGAAGGGTGTGTATATGGTAGGTCTCTCTCTGCAAAAGTAGTTTGCCATGGTCTCCGCCTCTCGCTGGTCTCTCTACCTTTTCAATGCCTGTGTATCTTAATGTGCTGATATTGTGTCCTGCCTGTCTAAAGTGTACTGCAACCGGGTTATGTTCATCACCACATCTGATGTTGCTGCGGTGTTCGCTGATGCGTGTTTTGAGTTGCCGGTTGGTTTTGCCTACCGGCAAAAAATATTAAATATATAATATATCATGTAAAATATATAAAAGACCCTCAGTTTAAGTGTTTTTAAAGGTTGGGGATCACAGCTACATTCAAGATTCAAGAGATTTATTTGTCACATACATGAGACATATAGTGAAATGAAGGTGGCCATGCCCGCCTTGATTGTGCAAAAATACTAATAATAATAGAATAAAATAGAATGGATAATAAAATAGATATGATAAAAAGTACTAAGTGTAACTTTAAGGATGCACCCCCCCCCCCCCCCCCCCCTCCTTCTCTGTAGGTTCTACTCTACCCAGGGGTCCTAGCTGGAGATGTGGGCCAACATTTTGGGTCCATGGTGGAGAGAGGGGGCCCTCTTGGCGAGCTGGTCCAGTGGGCCGACCTGGGTGCCTGTCTGACCGTCCTGGGACATAACCTAACCCTCAGCACCTCACAGCAACACCTGCACAGGTAGCGTCAGATTCACACGTACCGGGCTCGTTCGCCAGAGCTCTTGTGCCAATGGAGTTGGTTGGAAAGTATTGTCGATGTTTGAATAACTCATCAAAATAGTTGCTTTGTTAGTCAATTAGATGGAAGAGTTTAGATAACTGAAGCCAATCGCTTTGAAGGCATCTGCGTTTATAGTTTTGGAATGGCACTTAATTAGTGAGTATTTCCACACATTTAGTGGGGGAAAAAAAACGTGTTAGTGGTCAAATAAACACTGTACAAATGTTACAGTGTGTGGGTTGAATCCTCTCCTGAAAGCCCTTGAAATTCCCCGTCTGACTGACTTTTGAATTATTAACTGATACCACAGTGTTGTCGTCAGAAAGCTCTGAGGCGTGTAGCCCCTTGCCTGCAGTCTCCCGGTTAACGCAACGTTAAAAGACGAAGTGGTTGACTGGGATCTTGTGTCCTCTCTCCTTCCTGACATAAGTGTGTGTTTGTCGTCGATTGGGCCTAGCCTGATAGGTGCCGCCCCAGGCCGAGGAAGCTGTCCGGTCCAAAGGCCCCTGACCTTTGACCTCATCTACGTGGACTACCACGGCCTCACCCACCTGCAGGGAGCCATGGGACTGGCCTTTCAGCACTACCAGTACGACCCCTTCCGCTCCTTTTGATTTGTTATTTATTCTTCCTTTATACCAGTGGTTCCCAAACTGTGGGGCTCGAGCAAACTACGGGGGGGGGGGGGGGGGTGATAGAGGGAGGGAAAATATTTTGTTCCCTCATATAGTTCTATGGTTGTTCCCTCATATACAGTAGTTATATGGTTGTTCCCTCATATGTTCCCTCATATAGTTCTATGGCTGTTCCCTTATAGTTCTATGGGTAGGATATAGGATAGGATATCTTTTTATTAATCCCTCACAGGGAAATTCAAGTTCAAATTCAAATGGTTGTACCCTCATATAGTTCTATGGTTGTTCCCTCATATAGTTCTATGGCTGTTCCCTCGTATAATTCTATGGTTGTTCCTACTAGTCTAGTGGACATTGTTCTCTCATATAGTTCTGTTTGTTCCTACTAGTCTACATTTTACATTTACATTTAGTCATTTAGCTGACGCTTTTATCCAAAGCGACTTACAAGTTCTGTACGACAAGCCATCAGGAAGGGCACAACTCTATCAGCTGAGTAACAATGTTCATCAAAGTGTTGAGTGCTACAGTGTGGGTTAGTTTATTAGGACAAGTGCATGACAGTAAGGTTAGTTAGGGTTCGATTTTTGTTAAATTTTTTTTTAATTCAGATAATGGTTGAAGAAGTGCGTCTTTAGTCGACGGCGAAAGATTGGACGTGTTTCGGCTGTCCTAACTGGGGTGGGTAGTTCATTCCACCATTGTGGGGCAAGGACTGAGAATAGGCGACTTCTCTTTGAGGACCCTCCCGGAGCTCGGATAGGAGTAGGTCTGAGGCGGCCAGAAGATGCAGAGCGTAGGGGTCTTGAGGGTGTGTAGTTAGAGACCATTGACCGGAGGTAGGCGGGAGCGGTTCCCTTTGCCGCACGGTATGCTAGGTCGAGGGCCTTGAAGCGGATTCGTGCAGCAATGGGGAGCCAGTGCAGGTCCCTAAGAAGTGGGGTGACATGGGCCGATTTCGGTAGGTTTGAGATCAGGCGGGCCGCTGCGTTCTGAATGAGTTGAAGAGGCTTGGTGGCAGTGGCCGGGAGGCCAGCTAGCAGTGCGTTGCAGTAGTCGAGGCGGGAGATGACTGTTGATTGGACGAGGAGTTGGGTGGCTTCTTTTGTCAGGAAGGGGCGGATCCTTCTAACGTTGCTCAGGAGGAATCGGCAGGTTCTGGTTGTCGCTGCGATGTGAGCAGAGAAGTTCAACTGGTCGTCGAGGACAAAACCAAGGTTCTTGGCGGTCGGGGACACGGTCACAGCTGCATTCTCGACTGTGATGGAAAATCTAGTGGACGTTGTTCTCTCATATAGTTCTGTTTGTTCCTACTAGTCAGTGGACTGCTGGAGACGTTCTCTCATATAGTTCTGTTTGTTCCTACTAGTCTAGTGCAGGGGTTCCCAAACTTTTCAGGCCGGGGCCCAGAAAATAAGGCGTCAGAGAGCCGCGGCCCAATGCACATCGTCTGGCTTTTTTTTTTTTTCTTTTTTTTTTTTTTTTTTTCATGCGACCGATTTTTTAAGCCAAATATCACTTCAATCCTATTAAGTTAGTTCAAGTTAGTTATTCATTTATATGTGCTATTTATGAGAGGGCTAACTTGTTGCAAAATAATAATGATAATAATAATAGCCTCATTAAAATACTATTGTTGCTTCGGTTGTTTTCAGCGTTTTATGTGCATAATCTGTTATTTAGTTTGAAATGTTCGTTGAAATAAGTAGATTTTTCGTTTTTGTTTATTTATTAAGTTAATATAAAACCATATAGTCACATTTTAGAATACAATAGAATAGAATTTTAGAATACAACTAGAAACACTGTCCTGGCCTGCTTCTAAGTTCAGTGGCCTGACAAAAAAAAAAAAAAAAAAAAAAATGTTTTTTTTTATTTTTTTTAAATCATCTCGCGGCCCACCCGTGGCTGCTCGCGGCCCACCTTTGGGTCGCGACCCCGACTTTGGGAACCACTGGTCTAGTGGACTGCTGGAGACCTTCTCTCATATAGTTCTGTTTGTTCCTACTAGTCTAGTGGACTGCTGGAGACGTTCTCTCATATAGTTCTGTTTGTTCCTATAGTCTAGTGGACTGCTGGAGACGTTCTCTCATATAGTTCTGTTTGTTCCTACTAGTCTAGTGGACTGCTGGAGACCTTCTCTCATATAGTTCTGTTTGTTCCTACTAGTCTAGTGGACTGCTGGAGACGTTCTCTCATATAGTTCTGTTTGTTCCTACTAGTCAGTGGACTGCTGGAGACGTTCTCTCATATAGTTCTGTTTGTGGCACAGCGCTAACGCAGTGTGAAGAGAGGTCTGGCTATGAGAGACCAGTGGAACAGATTTAAATACAATGTGTTGCACACAAGAGCTGTAAACACTGTTGCTTGGTTTCCGTCACATACAGTTATATCACCTGTGGTAGCGAGCTAGCTAGCTGACGCTACGTTAGCTGTCCAGCCAGGGAGAGAGAAAAAATCTGAAAAAAATGGAAATGTTTTTGACACCACCGCCAGGAGCTGAAAGAAGAGCTGATGCCTGTTCCAGGTAACATTAACACTCACGCCAAAATCAAGACAGTATGACGAGGCAAACCTCACCTCTGGCTTCACGTCTACTGAGGTCGGCACACCTTCAAAATTAAAGCGTGAGAAAGTTTCGTTTTTTTCTAAATAAAATGTAAAGCGAATACCTTACTATGAGACCCAATAATATGCACATCAGAACACTACGGAACCTCAAGTTTAATGTTTGAATGAAAAGAGACCTGTAGAAAATATATAAAATCGATTTTTAATAAAGGACCTTGTACATTTTCAATAAAAGCATTGACCAGATGGCAAGTTATAGTATGCACAGTATGTACGCCTTGATCGGTTAAACTTTCAATTCAAGCAAGAAAATAAATAAAAAAGAGCAAAAGAAAAACACCAAAATGGCCATCGTTATTTCTGGAATCCGTTTATGAACTGAAAAAAATATTATATATATTTGTCAGATACCAGTGTCAAGTAGAGAGGTTCTCACTTTAAAACCAAATTAATTATTTTCTTTTTCAACTTGTTCCAGATGCCGTTTCAGAATCCTGGATTCGTTTGGCACAGAACCGGCCTTTAACCTGGGGAGCTATGCGCATAGCCATGGTTACAACACTCTATGGGGCAGCTGGGGTCTCCAGCCACTACAGTACATGACCATGTTCCGTAAGTGTGTGTGTGTGTGTGTGTGTGCATGTGTTTGTGTGTGTGTGTGTTTGTGTGTATGCGTATGCACACATAGGTATATGCATCAAATCACATGCACAATATCCAGCACCGTAGACCAACGCGGGTAATGGAAAAAACTTTCGATATTATAGTATATTGAGAGCATAATAACATAATTAAGCAATGCCTAATACAATTATGTAATAAAATCTTCTTTACATGTTGTGCAAAATACATTTTACATCAGTTATAAGGAGAGGTAGCACATATGCACTGTAAAATGAGACATTACATTATTCACAATGCAAAAGCAAATACTGTGGTCCACTGAAAGCACTACAAAATACCCACGGCCCACTATGTTCAAGGTCGTACCCATGATCTGGCCCATTTAGGAAATCCCTGAACATGAACTTGCATTGGTTTGTGATTGGTTAGATTATTAGTTACTGGGTATTTCAAAGTACTGCATATTTGGTACCATTTTGAAGCCAACAACTAGGGCTTTCCAATGATATAAAATATGTGTTTGATGAGTATCATCAATATTATTTGTTTTTATTATTCATATATGTAGTTGCAATCGAACTTGTTGAATTTAAACTTGGAAGATACAAATTAATCTTCAAGCACTTTCCTTACTTACTTACTTACTTACTTACTTACTTACTTACTTACTTACTTACTTACTTACTTACTTACTTACTTACTTACTTACTTACTTACTTACTTACTTACTTACTTACTTACTTACTTACTTTTCTTTTTTTTTTTTTTTTTTATGTGTATGGAATGGAATGTAGACAATATTGTTGGCAATATAGAACAGTTGACAGATTAGGAATAGCATCTATGCTTCAAACGTTATGAATTAATTAATTAAACTAGATTAGATTAAATATATATATATATATATATATATATATATATATATTTATTTTTTACATATGATATATTATTCATAAAAAACTTTTGTGTGTGTGTGTGTGTTAAAATGTTTCTTCAAACTTACCCCATTCTCTTCCTAGAGCCTTGTCTTCCTCCATACTCTCTGCCTCAATATAAGCCTCTTGCCTGGGGACAGGATGTAGCCAGAGCACTCTGGATCTCGACTTCCTTGTTGATAGTAGCTGGTTAGCAGCATCATCTCGACTTCCCTGTTGTTATGCCAGCGGTCATCCTCCATTCTGGGTTGATACAAAGGAAATATACATAGATCCAGTAATGAATCAACTAAATACAGCAATGTGGCTATTTCAAAACATTGCATTCGGTAAATAAATACGTTGTCCGTCGGGCACGGGCTCTGAATCCCTGGATAAAAGTAATTTCATGGCCGCACGCTCTGAAAAAATCTAACAAAAAACACGAGCCGCGCTTCGGGAGCTCTATATATAGTCCCCGTAAGACCTGCAGACTGATATCTGCGGTGATGGTCGAGATGGGTCTTCCAAATGGTGTCCAAATATGGTGTCCTTCCGCCAAAAACTGCCCGAACGGGACGGATCAGTTTGACTACCACGCACTATCTATATCATGGGCCCGTGATGGGCGACCTGGAAGAGTATCCAAATATGAATTAATAATTTTTCTCATCAATCTCCATGGACCTGGACCTCTTTTGAGCGAGTTTGGATTTCTGGGCATGCAAGTTGGCGTGTGTGTGTGTGTGTGTGTGTGTGTGTGTGTGTGTGTGTGTGTGTGTGTGTGTGTGTGTGTGTGTGTGTGTGTGTGTGGGTGTGGGTGTGGGTGTGGGTGTGTGCGTGTGTGGTGGCGAGGAGTTCGTGTTTACTCAACATGAGTTGATGAGCATGTGAGTCGAGGCAAATTTATACTCAAAGGTCAAAGTGTCGTTGGTGCTTCACAGAGCGTGTTGCAGGTTCTACCGAAGCCGACGTGCACCTCTCCCAAAATGCAACTGCATGTCAGGCGACGCAGCACGACAAGCACTGTGATTGGCCTGCATGCCTCGAGGGCCAATCACAGTGCATTTCCTCTTTAACTCATTGGACGCCAGAGGTCGCTGTGTACCATGCCGTAATTAGGCCACCGCTTTAAAGTATACGGATACATGGCAGTGTTTGCAGGGCTCAAACTATATTAACTATCATAGCTATTGATATAATAATATTGCCCATTTGACGTT